>NW_007377440.1:187965-282748 GCF_000475195.1 Diaphorina citri | reverse complement strand
ATCCCATGTGATTTTTCACGCGGAATCGAATGGTGCTACTTTTAGCACTCTCTGACTTAGAGTTGAGAAGTTGCGGGTTTGCTACTCAAATGTAATAGAAAGTCGTGTGATGTTCACACCAGATTTTTTATTTCATAGACAAATGTGACATGCCTACTTAGTTCATAGGTAATTGCTAATTAGTTAAGATTCTGGTAGATTTTTCTGAATTTTTCGCATCAAAAACTCTTGGGAGGCACGCGAACGTCCAGATAAGAAAAGAAGTTCAATTCAGCATGATAGGTATCTACTTTTCATGAAACCGTTTGGCGTCTCCTCATCTCATCACTGTCTGTTTTCAAGCGAAAGGATGTAATATTATGGAGAAACTACCTCTCCGACGAAAGGAAATTGTATAGTTACGTTTTAGCGTACGAAGCTGCAGGCTTGCTGATGGTATGTTGAAATTGAAAAGTCCTAGCGAGTTTCCGCCGAGGAAAAATAATACGAAACAAGGAAGCTGGAGGTGCTTCTTCTCCAGTGCCCTTATTCCATGTTATGTCTGCTATATGATGGTGTTTTCTTTCCAGACAACAGGAAGAATAAGGGGGAGTTATCTTTTAGTACGTAGGTACATACTACCTAGCATGTATCCTATGTCCGTATTACCCACTCGTACATAAGTAACGTCTAGTATATATGTAATTTTGAATACTATGTATGTGAAAAAATAGAGGTATCTACGGCTTTTGACGTAATATGATAAGATTACCAGCTTTTGTATATTCTTGCTAGGCTTCTAGGCTTTCCCGAACAGGAAATTAATTGTAAAAAAAAAAAAAAAAAAAAAAAAAAAAAAAAAAAAAATTTTTGTCGGGGTTTTGGGGTTTCCCCAAAAAGAAAAAAAATAAAAAAAAAAAAAAAAAAAAAAAAAAAAAAAAAAAAAAATGTAGAAGAATCCTTTTTTTTACCAGGGATCTGAATATTATTATTATTATTATTTTCAAGGGGTGGTCGCACATCATGTTCTTACTTCTTAGTTATGCCTTGCCGATTCCTCAGAATTGTCTGGCTGTATCCCGTGAGAGCCCACAACACGTGACGTGCTCAGTCACCCATCCAGATACAAACCACGCATGACTTCGCTTAACTTCAGTCATCCGTCGGAAACGGTGCATTCAACATTGCCCCTGGCGCTGGCTTGGTTTTGATATGCAAAACACAACACACAAGTTCACAGTTCATAAAATACTATGTTATTGTTATTACTTTAGTCTGACTCAAAACCAACTAATGTTTTACTGTGTAATAAAATTATTATCCCCCCTATAAAATTTACATACCTACCCCTTCTTTCTCTCTTTCCCTCTCTTTCTCTCCCTCCCGTTCTCTCTCTCTATTCCTTTCTCTCTCCTCCTTCTCTCTCCATCTCGCTTCTCGGTCTCTCTCTCTTTTGGTCTCCTTCTCTCCCTTCTCGTTCCCAACCAAATTTAATAAATCTAAAGAGAGTTCAAGGGAAAGATTATCAGATGGGTAGCATATTTACAGGACTTACGAACCCGGTATTACCGCGACGAGAGAGAGGGAGAAAGAGAGGGAGGGAGGGAGAGCAGAAAATTTAAGCTCACAATATTAGGTAGATCATAATAATAATTTCACTAATCCGCAATATTCGTATTCCATCTAATTCTAATGTAACCTACGTACATAATGTAGGGATTATAGGGCATTTCCTTATACATAATATTTCTATCTATTCGTAATAGGCCAACCACTCACGCTGAGACCGTCGTCTCACAGACCTAGGTCTCAAGCTTTTTCCGCCACACACACATGGTCTAACAGGCTCTAACAGATCTATAGAAGTCTATTACTTTAGCACACATATGGGCGGTTCATGTGGTCTGATGTACATATTTTGTCTGCAAACATACGGTGAAAAAAATCATCCACAGAGAGCGGTATTGTCAAAGGTGGTTATCGGCGGGTAAACTTGCTATCCACAGAGTCCTCCGGCAACACTGTTGTACTGTGCAGCACAATATATACAGGGTGTTACAAGAGAGAGAGAAAAGATTCCAGAATGTTTGGACCGTTTCAAGAAAGAAAGAAAGAGAGCACGAGGCTGATGGCCACCTACAGACTACTGGCCTCAATCAAGACCTTAGATTGAAATTTGGCCAATCAGAAGTTAGTTTAGCTTTAAATTTAAACTCAAACAGTGCTCACGTCACGTGAGGGCTAAGTCCCCATGAGCTCACGTGACGTGATAGTAGTTTGTTCATACCTATATTTGTTTCTCCTTAAGAAACTTTCTTCCTTAAGTAAACGAAACTGTGTTTTTATTTCTTTAACATCCGGTATAATGTACCCGAGGCTTTTGGTGCAAAAAGTTCCGCAGAATTCTTCGCTTGATTGAACAGCAATTTCATTATGCAAATGTCGGAGGTTTTGTGGACCCTTCCTGTCTATATGGTGCCTTGCCATCTCTCTCTCTCTTTCTCCTTCTCTCTTACCCTATTTCTTTCTCGTTATCTGTCTCTGTTTTTTCTCCTTTTATCAGCTGTCTCAGCCTTTCATTCCCCATTTCTGGTTCCTTTTCAGGTTCTTTTTCTCTTCTTCTGTTTGCTCTTTGTAAAAGTGACTCTTTTTGTACTGTGCGTCAAGAGCAAAGCAAGAAAAAATCCTGCTATATATCCAATCTATCTATCTATCTATCTATGTTTTCAATCCTCAGATTGGTTTGCAACATTCCTCCATTTGTCTCTGTCTACAGTCCATCTCTTCATCTCGTTGCAACTAGTGCTGCCAGCAAATTCCATGATTTGGTCCATATATACTTCATTCGGGGTCTTCCTCTTCTTTGTCCGCCCTCTCTTCTTCCTTCGATGATGTCTACTAGGAATTGGTTGTGTCTGTAGATGTGCCCGATGGGGGTCTTCTTTGTTGTAGGGCTTTATTTACTTATTTATCGGGCTATATACAATAAATAAGTAAATCAATCGATCACTATCACTAATAAAATAATCAATCAATTAATAAATCAATAAATTTATCTCTCTCTGTTTTTCTCTCTCTTCTTTTATCACCTGTCTCAGCCTTTCTTTCTGTGTATTTCCATTTTTCTCTCTCTTTGTTTTCTATTCGTCCTCTATTTTCTTTTTACTCAATCCTTTCTTTCTCTTTCTTTCACATCTCCTCTAACTTTGTTCTTAAATTGCTCTCTCTTTCTCTGTCTTTAAACAGTCTAAGCTGCCTCTTCCCTTTTTTCTCTCACTCAATTGCTCTCTTTTTCTCTCCGATTATCTGTCGCTCTTACTTCAATTCTTTTCATTATTATCTCCATCTTCATGCATCTTTTATTACATTTTTGCCGAGCATTTAATCTTTGTTTTTCTTTCTTTCTCCTCCTTTCTCCTTGTAGGATTTTTTTTATGTACATAAAAAATAAAATAAAAATGACGATAAGGGATGAGAAAATGGAGGGGAAGAGAGAGAGTAAGAAGGAGAGAGAGAGGGAGGGAAAGAGAGAGAGTATTTAGGAAGGAAAAAAATCACTTTTTGTTAAATACTTTTTGTCTTATTTTTTATTCTTTTTTATCTAATCCCTCTAAATGAGTTTTCCCTAGTTGTGTACCTATTCTTTCTCTTTTGTTTTTCAGAATGAAATTTCCGACTTTTTTTGTTGTTTTTCGCTGTTACGATATACATAAATCTCTTGAAATTTATTGCATTGTTTTTGTCGACGATTTACAAAGTCTCCGGGATTGCAGTGTAGAAAAGACTTTCATTTTGTTATTTTCTATAGGTGTACTTAGATTATACCTATGCAATTATATGCATCTTTAGGAAGTCTCTCTCCCCTTTTTCTCTCATTCTCTCTCTTCTCTTCTCTTTTTCCATCTCAATCAATGAACTATCTTTCTCTTCCAAAGATTTCTTTCTTCTATTTTCTGTTTCCGCAAGCTAAATTATTATTAAGGAACGTTTTTAACCAATTTCGTTCCCCTTCTTGAACCACCTCACTAAAATTGAAATCAAAAAAACATTTAAGATTCGACTGTCAACAGATAAAATTTGGTGAGCTTTCGAGAATACTCAGATTCTCATCATCAGACCAAAAATACGCGAGAGAGGTGTTTACTCTGCGAGCAACCGTTACCAAATAAGCAAGTGAATAGTTGATCCCATGTGATTTTTCACGCGGAATCAAATGGTGAAACTTTTAGAACTGTCCGACTTAATGTAATAGAAAGTCGTGTGATGTTCACACCAGATTTTTTTCATCATTTTTCCCCATTCATACCTACGTAATAAATAAAAGTACCTATAAAATATTCTTCACTTTTGATAATTTTTTTCTACTTACAAGTTCCCAATAAGGTTCGGTTTATCAATAGCACTTATCAGGCTGTTAAAGTTATTGCCTTGTCAAATTAGTTTTAACTGGCCGATAATTTTAACAGCCCGATAAAAGCAATTGATAAACCGAACCTAAGTGTAGTAAAAGTACATTTTAAAAATATAGGTCTATTTATATGTAAAAATTAACAACAAAGGAACTTTTTGATACATTTATGTTTGTAGGTCGGTAAAAGGATTAAATTCTCACAATTTCACGTCAGCTGGTATGATAATTTATCTAAAATATTGCATATTGTTTACACATATTCCTGAATATGAATGATGTATTTTTGCATATCTACCTCAATATTTACTCATAATTATTTGCATAGTTAAATTTTCTATGGCTTCTCGCTTTCCAATTCATACCTATTGATACAAAGTTTTGAAGCAGTGCCATTTCAATGTATAGCAATATTGTTAAACACATTTTCTCTTTCTTACAAATTCAAACGAAAATTACTTTCAGGTAGTACAATTTTATTTTTCGAGAAAAATGTTATTCTACCTTATTATTTTTCGTAATTGCATTGGCAAAGATTTCGTTTATTTTCATTGTATAAATTAATTTAATTAATCACTTTATATTTGTAACATAAAATGCATACTGTCAAATCGGTTCATTCCTTTAATCTCCGCTGTGAATCTTTCTGTGAAATATTTAATGGTGAAAATTTAATCCGAAAAACGGTAAAATAAAAAGTTTTAAATAAGTATGTAATATGGCTTGTTCCCATGCAGATTTATCAACCATAAACGTAACATTTACGAAGCAATTTATTCTTTGTAGTGATTAATTTACACGTAACGGTTTTTAGCTTGTAATTAAAATAGAACTTATCTAATTAATTATTCAAATGGGTAAGACTCTCTAATTATGTCGCATTGTTTGCTAGATTTTTTTTCATGTTATTACCTTATTTCTTTAGTCTAATGCTAACATATTGTGTTAGAAGTTCGTTTGCTCATCCTCTTAACATTTGACAAACCATCTGCTTCTGGTTCCTCTAATTTCATAATACATAGTACAGTCCTACTAGTTGTGAACTTTTCTTTTGTATCATAAAGGATTTATCTTGTCTAATAGGAGCCGGTTTGGTATGAATTTCTAAAAAGTGTGTAATGAAGTGAATTTCTAGAGAGCTAAGAATCTTATACAAACACCATGCTTTGAAAACAAGCATGATGTGTAGGTACTCTCGCAAAGGGAAACACACGTATTGCTTGTGTTAGGTAGGTGTAAAATTTCCTAACATGTGTCACATAGCATATATATCAGTAAATTACCTAGTTCGTATTGTAGTGAAAATGAAATCCAGCATAGGTGAAGTGAAGAGAATCTTTATATTATAAGACTTTTAAATTATAATGGACAGGTTCTTGAATTTCATTTTTTGTGATTTCAATTTCAATAGAGATTTTAACTAAAACGGAAAATTCGGATGTAACCACATGTATAGAGACTACTGAGTTGGATTCGATCTGGTGACATTGCGTCGCGCGTCGTTAGAACTTTTGTCTTGAGAAATTTGATCTAAATATTTTCTTTTCTTCCTTGAATGAGTTCATCTCGTTATGAATAGGCATGGCATCATTGTCAAGCCTTGTGGTTATGATTTCAGAGGCATACATCCAACTGTCACGCATACTTTTGGGAAACGTCCAGCAATTTTTTTAAAAATGAATTTTTTTCGAGTTCCCCCCGAAATGTTTACATTCCATTTCCTCCTTGACCCTTCTCAAATTTCAAATTCCACTATTTTAACTCGTGTGTTGTGTTTCGATTTGACGTGAGGTGTTGAAGTGTTGCTTTCATTTAATTTGACGGTACTTTTTTTAAGTAGTCCCTCCATCCATCCCTGGCGGGCGATTGAAAGAGGGCACTTGCCGGCTTTCGCCTCAAATTTGACAGTACTTCTTGTGAAGGCCAGGGGATATTAGATGAAGTTGGCTATAAATTTAGGAAGCTGTCTGTATAGGTTCCTTTCTTAACCGTTGAGGATATGGCTATCCCTGTTGTTCTTTTTAAAAACTCTCCAAGAAATTAAGCACAACTTCTAAATACCTTTTCTTGTACCTAATAGCCTAATAATATTTTCTCATAATCCTCATTCTTGTGCGCAGTATAGCAAACCTCTCAAATTCCAATACCGTATGTTTTATCATTCCTGATAAAGCACACACGAGAAATTGCTGAATGTTAACAATGCGATTGCCTCGAAACAAAATAGTTAACCGGAACAAAACATTAATTAATATATGACTCACGGCTCATTCTGTTTTATTCGCTTACACTCGTACTCTCATTATTAGAATGTGTACGAGTAAGTTATCTCTGTAGCTACTTGAATAGAAGCTTAGCTAACCTAACAGCAGACAAATACTACTACATTGGCTATTAAGCCGGTCACTCATGTCATGCCTGGCTCTAGCACTAACACTAGCACTATCACTAACACTAGTACTAGCACTAACACTAGCACTAGCATGACACTTTTGCATGAAGTTACCTATGCCTGTCAGTCAGAACTGTTTGGGGCAGAAAGAGTTCACAGTTTTTTAAACGCTGAATTTTTTTCCGTCACAAACGTTCATTTTTGCCAGAGAGGCTTATGCTTGTCACAGACAAAACTTGCCGTGAGTGGCCGGCCTTATAATTATGTACTTATTGATGCTAGGTTTAACCTATAGGAATTTCTACGGAGACATTCTCTCTGATCACACTAACTCTATCATAACCCTACTCTGTCATACGAGTAATATCTTTGAATTTTATTGTTTATGCAAAAGATAACAACTGTTTACTGTTGTGTATTAGTAAACAATGAGAACAATCTTCCTGGTAGGTCTGCTTTGCTTCAGCCGTCGCCGTCCATATCACTATAGGCAGGGTTTTACTGGCTTGCATAATTATCTAAATACATAACCAATTACATAATTTATTCATATATTATTATTTATCCACAGCACCCTCCGTGGCAGAGTGGGTATTATACTAGGCTTGCACGCCGGGGGTTCCGGGTTCGATTCCAGGTGGGGTCGGAGTTTTTTTCGCCTCCGTGCTTGAAGTTCAGGGTATACTCAGCTTTGTGAGGACAATTGAGTAGCTGCTTTAATCGAGTAGCGACGAGTGACGGAATGAGTGTAAAAAGACGCTGGTTTATTATTGTTATTCTTCGATGTATTTTCATATCTGTTTTGTCCTATTTATAACCCAATAAGCTCTAAGAAATTCGTAATTAACAAATTGTTGGTAATTATATTTTCAGTAGGTAGGTATTACCTGAAGAACTAATTGGTGCAGTACAAAAAATGAGCATTGCTCTGAGCATCCTTGAACTCAGATACAGTGTACGATAATAAAGTAATGTCTTCTTCTTTTGCTGTCAGCTAGACAGAAAGTCCCATAAGCTAACAGTTCTACAGCTCCTTCGGTAGTTCAGTAACCACTTGCCTGATAAACGGGAGTGCAAGGGTTTGAATTCCAATCGAGATATAAAAAATTCTATCCTTATGTGTTGTGAGAGTTGAACACACAATGATCGGACACCTAAATGGTAGAGGATGCCCAAGGCGCCAACTTTACCTGCTGATAAGTAATTTTCTTATAGGTTATAGATATTTAAAGGCTAGAACATTGATAAATCAGTACTTCACCTATGTTACAACCTATAGATTTCATCGTCTAGAAACACCCTGTATCAAATTTGCGACTCAACTCCTCTAGAACACATCTTCAAGTCTCATACCATCCAGTATACATAAACACGTATTTTTTTGTTCCATCTACCACATTCGTTTCGCTTCACAAAGAGACACTGCAAAAGAGTATGTGACTCAGTCCCGAGTTATTTTCTGTGTGATGATCACTTTTGAAGATATTATTGTCGGGTCTGAGCTTCGGCTCTGATGCAAGACTTCAACTTGGACTTATATGGAATCTTTTACGATATTGGTTTTATAATAGTGCTCGGACTACAACAGGTTCTATAATGTTGATGCCATTCAATATTCAATTATTGACTGGGAGCAGTGCCGAAGAAAGAAACGGTGGAGATATATAAAAAAATACAGCTTATTTACATGAGTATAATTATTTATATCATTGTAAATTCAGTAGTCCTTGTCCAGAATGTCCAGTGTCCACAATTCTACTTCGAGGCGAAATTGTGGCGTCTTATGACGGATATTGTTGCTAGAGTTAAGTTAATCTATATCTATATGGCAATTGAGGAGTTTCCTCGCTGGGTTTCAACCGATATTATATTGATTATGACTCTGGTTATACCCCTCTATGACCTCTTTAACGCCATCTTCCTTTATTCCGACTCAGAACCCGCTCTCCCGAGTATTTTCAAGTTTTTCCCCTTTCTAAACTAGGACCCCACACCACTGGTTCATCCTCGTTCCTAGTACTCTATGTACATTACCAGGTACCAAGTGTCACTTGAACATTATACTGGATGACAACTGGCGAAATATTCGTAAAGGAAAAGTTCTTAGCATTTGAATGCCAGACAAATTGATATTTGAACACCCTGGATAAATGTCTATTGATGCACCACGGTATTTACTTTCAGCGTTTCTAAATTGCAAGTCTATCTTTAGAATGTCTTCTGTCATAAAAAAGATATAAGCAGGAGTCGATGATGTCTGCATAACAAACAAATCATAAGTCATAAGACCATCAGACACCATAAAACTCCAACTTATGAGCTGCGTGATTGGAGATTGAATGTCAAACTTGTATGAATCTAAAGCTTGTGTTTTCTGATTGCAACAAAATATGAATCCCTAATAAAGGCCATCTGCAGATTGCAGAATCAAAATTGGTAACTTAGCTCTTGTCTCATAGGAAGTGATAACTGAAACATAAAATGGTGTTGTTTCATCCGCTACTTTTCATTTTATATTTGTCCGTGTGCAATGCACCCTGTTATTATTTATTTAATAATAATAATAATAGACTCTTGAGTGGAAGGTAACCACTAGGTGAGGTTAACGCCGGAGGCGTTCTCTACCACCTAACCCTTAGAGCTCCATTACGTGGAAGGTAACCACTAGGCGAGGTTAACGCCGGAGGCGTTCTCTACCACCTAACCCTTAGAGCTCCATTATTATGTGGTCAAATTCTCAAATAAATGAGGATAAAATTCCATGCCTCGGCTGGGATTGAACCCACACCCTCCTGTTTACCAGGCGAGCGTCTTGACCACTACGCCACCGAGGCAGGTTATTTTGTCAATTTATTCCAGTAAAATGGCAAGGGAGCATTCAATTGTTGACAAAGAAAATGTATTTTCCATCAAAGACCTGTTACCCCCCGAAATACCTCACAAAGCATTCTGCCAAAGTCACACTTGAGCGAGTTTAACCGCGCAAAACTTGAGCTTACCTACCTCAACCTTCTCCTAACTTCCGTTTCCCTCTTTCCAGACTACCAGCATTTCCACCGTGTAAAAACGATCCCCATTTATGTACACTTCGTAAATAATTATACAAATTGCAAATAAGCTTTATACCCACAGAAATTTTCCCCTCGTATGATGTGTTCATTTTCCTCACATAACGAAATTTAACGGATAGATGCTGTAAATTTGTTAATGTCCAACCCATGCAGACCACTACGTGTCCCAATGTAGCTACGTGCTACGTGTTACGTGCCCTGACACATACCCCCTTCCATTCACAACCTACCGCACTGGAGTTTTACACTAAGGTAAATTCAAGTTTGTTTTTTAGACTTATTTAACAGCCTTTACTTACATTATTTACATGGAATTTTCATGATTTGAATTAACTAAGTACAGAACCCTTAATAATAATAATACTAATAATATATTTCCACCCTAGAACGGAATTGTAGAGGTGATTTCAACAAATTCAATTTAAGCCTATAGCATAATTTAGAATAATTAGAGTCTCCAAGAGATAGAACGAAAGAGGAAGAGAGAGGAAAAGGGGTAATCGTGTTATAATTAATAAGTACAGACAGCCACATTATCTATTCAAAATGACCAAAATATTTTATATAGGTACTCGTATGTATAGTAAAGCCTAGCTGATAATAAGCAATCCCAACATTTTTAACACAGGCACATAAATTGGTATAAAAAGTAATTGAGAGGAAAATGGCATCCCCCTGTCAAGAAATCAATAACAACCTATTATTCGGTTTGTCAATTGAAAAAGATTATCAGATTATTTCAAAATCACTGCCTATATGCCTAAGCTCTTAACCTAATTGCTTATTACCTATTTCTCATTATTTTACGGCAATTGTACCTAGAACTAATTTACTAGCCTGAGTTTATAACGAAATCAGCGGTCTGTAGCTCATAATGAAATTAGCGGCATTTTTCAGACATACTTTTCCACACCTCACTGAATTCACCGTCTTTCCGCCTTTAATGTTTTTCTACTTTCTTGCTAGGCTTCTTATGTGCACAAGCATTTTCCTTGAATTTTCTCTCAGTAATGTTTATTGTCACTTTTTTGTACTCTCTTAGTATTTTATTTATTTTCTTGAATTCTTTCATCTTGTACTTCTCTGTCCCTCTCACTTCATATTTTTGTTTCCTTTTTTCATTTTCCTTATATTTTTCTTTTTCGAGACGGAAGGTGTTTGTTTCATTACGCGGAAAGAATTGGAACAGAGTTAGAATTAGACTATGAAAGAATAAATGTGCGATTTTTCACCTGAACTCACCTGGTGTATCCAAGCATGAAATGGAAAATCATGAAATCGTCGAGAAAAATCAAGATTAATAATTATTTAATAATATGGTACCTATTTCACTAAAGGGATTTCTCTGCATTCAAAGGAAATATGTGTGGTCGATTTTGCTAATTTGCTGCCTTGTGAAATTTTCTACTTTAGGTCAAGGTAGGTCAATGAAGAGACTAGAAACCATCTAGGTAATTGAAAGAATTAAAAGAGTAAGGGGTGTGCCCTGATACAATGTAGGGAGAAAGCTCAACTTGCATTTCATAAAACTCTGAAACGGGCCATAAAATAGGACAGGCGAGGTAAAAAAAAGCTCCAAGGTAATTTTCTCCACCTCCTCCCTTCAGATGTTTTTCTTCCTTGCATTCAGATTTATTTGCCTTGCCCTTCTACTTGTTTTGTTTCTTCTTCTTCTTCTTCTTCTTCTTCTTCTTCTTCTTATCCTCCTCCTCCTACTCCTCTTCCTTCTCCTCCTACGTCTTGTTCCTCTTTCTGTACTAAATAGGTAGGGACCTTTACAAGGGACTGTGACTTTAGGACTCCCATCAAAACAAACTAGTGCCAATAATACTCCTATAGAGGAAACCATTAACACCGTGTTATTTTATTTTCCAACTTAACTCTATTACGAACGGACAATTTTCCAACTGTTTTACGAACGGTGAGCAAGGAATTGATTCACAACTCACACTGTATGTTCAAGATGGGAAACGGATTTTCCGACTTTAATCTTGTATTTTTCAAGTTCATTGTTCTTCAAATCTTTACGTCTCAATTGTGTTCTCAATCCAACTTTCAATATTTCAGTATTGGATTGTTCAGACAGATAGTAGAGTTTATTCTAAAGTTTAAAATTGAATTTATTCAGAACGAAATTTAATTGTATTAATTTGCAAATTAGCATCTTTGTGCTAATAATTTTGCGAATAAAATAAAGAATTAAAAATTCACAATTATACAGATGGTTGACCTGAAAATTTTAGGGTGGGGGAAGGGCTACAAGTTACTTATTAAAAAATAATTGGGCTAAAAAGAGCTGTAGGTATATTGCCTGAGGTAGGTATAACCAATGTCTACAGTTTGCTTAAGTTCACAATAGTGGTGATATAATGATTCCAAGTGACAATGCGTTTCAAAATACAGAACTAATCAACTAATTTATTCATCAAAGAAACAGCTGAAACATTCTACATACAAGATCACAGATCTTGTAATGAATCAGATGTTTTCATGCGAATTCTCTCCACTCTCTACCTACTCTTAGAACCACGTTGATTATTCATAAACTCGTATTTTCTTACTTAACCACTAGCAGACACCTTACTGTGGCAAAGCTGATCCAAGACTGACTAACTGACTGCTGTGGCTAACTTTAAACATCTTGGAACTTGACAGTGGGGAAATACCCAAAAAAAAAAAAAAAAAAAAAAAAAACACCGGTATCCTTGTCCTTGGAACAGAGCATAGACTATGGCGACTCTATAGCTCGCAATACTTTGCAAACAATACAGCCAAGTGAGAAGTGAGTGCACTTCAACATGTGAATCAATTCTGATAATATTCCGATTGAAAAAAATAATATTAAATTTTTAAAATTAAATCCAAATAATCTATTCTAACGTTTTTGGTTTTCCTAATGGATTGTGTTTTGGTGCTTCTAAATAGTAGTTTTTTATTTCAATTTAATTTAGTGTCAAAATGTTGTAAATTTTCATGACGCACAGTAGCACAGATGGAGTCGGCAGTGAAACATCAAGGTAAATACAATTTGCGTCTTTCCGTATGTTCGGCAAGATAAGAGGTACATAGCCTTCGTTTCGTGTGTTTTTTGCGCCCATCGTGTTGTAGGTATTGATGGATTTATCGGTCGATTAGTTAGCAGATTTCAAGATAATTGCCTCTGATATTGTTCGCCCGAATAGTAATTATATTTTCGATATCGATTAATTTGATTTTCGTAATTCTCGCCCACCTGATTTATATGCCCACTTGGAATTTCGAATGTATGTATGGCGATTATTTATTGTAATTTTATAACATTCGTTCTAATGCAAATGGTTCGCTCAAGGAAATGAGATTGGAAATTCAGACTCTCCTGTAATTAATTGTTAAAATAATAATCATAATGATATAATTAGGTTCGTAATAAATTAAATTAACGTATGAGGGCTGCCCACACTAAGAAACTAGCTACTAAAACAACATACGAGTAGGTACATATACATATATTATGCTCAATTAATTAATTTCATGTCTCACTACTCATTACATTTACTTTAAATAACAAAAAGTAATACCAAAAGTAAAGTACCTCTAGCATTTTGTTGTTCTTTCATCCAGCATCCATGATACCACATGGATTCAGGGGATTTAATAGAAAATTCGGATAATACTTAATATGCAGATTTTTTTTACAATATCTGATCCTACCTGTTGAGTCCAAGCACAGACGTAAGTACAAGCATAGAAGTAAGTAAAAGCACAGACGTAAGTACAAGCATAGAAGTAAGTAAAAGCACAGACGTAAGTCCAAGCACAGAAGTAAGTACAAGCACAGACGTAAGTACAAGCACAGACGTAAGTACAAGCATAGAAGTAAGTAAAAGCACAGACGTAAGTACAAGCACAGAAGTAAGTCCAAGCACAGACGTAAGTACAAGCATAGAAGTAAGTCCAAGCACAGACGTAAGTACAAGCACAGAAGTAAGTCCAAGCACAGACGTAAGTACAAGCACAGACGTAAGTACAAGCACAGCACAGACGTAAGTACAAGCACAGACGTAAGTACAAGCACAGAAGCACAGCCCTGCCTATGGTAGTTATTTAGAAAAACAAAGTCAAATTCGGAGTATCTGTCATCATATGTTTCATATACCTACTATCTCTGAGCATGTTTTCACGATGACTGGTATCTTTAGATTCGTAATAAAAAAAAAATCTCGTGATCTACCTATTAGTGGAGGCGCCATATTAACATCTCGGACTTCCCTAATATATTTTGCCTCGAGAAAATTTAATGCTTTTCCAATGAAAACATTGTCAATAAGGTCTTACCCAAGTGATACTTTAAGTCCCTCTTGTTTGTTAAGTATGGCGGGTTGACTATTTAAATCTAAATATAACCTAGATTAACCCAGTCTGGTACATCAAGGTACAATATTATTAGGTGTAGCTCCATTTCATAAATGCAACTACGGCTTTACCTACTATTCTATTTTGTCTGATTGCGGATTAGGTATTAACGTTGATTAGACCATTTCACAGGTAAGATGTAGGTAATGTAGACTGTAGACTTTACCTGAGGATAGCCAATAGCTATTGGCAATATGAAATCCGTGGGATGTTGTCTGAGTCAGTCCAAGGTGAAGGGAAGATCGCAGTGGAGAGGTTTCATAGAGGAGAGTAAGATTGGGGGGTTGGGGTTCAAGACTTGTTAAATTAATTCCTTTTCGGAAATGAATATTAAAAGGGAAATCTCAAGGAAAAAAAAAAATAAAAAAAAAAAAAAAAAAAAAAAAAAAACATTAGTGTGTAGGTGTAGGTACCTCACTAGGCTTGCACGGTGGAAGTCTCGGGTTCAATTCCCGGCAGAGGCGAAGTTTTGACGGAAAGTTTGAAGAGAGGTTCTCTATTTCTCCACGGTCAAGGTTCGATTCCATTGGATGAATAAGATCCCCTGATTTGCAGCCTAATAATATCATTTAGATATCAAAAGTATCTATTTTGGGAACACGTCATTCAATATTGAATTTCGTAGTACATACACCAACATTCATTTGCACTAGTTTACATTCTATCCCATTGCGCTTTCGAAAGCTGCATCCCAAGTTGCACTCACTTGAAAGCCCTTCTACAGGGTAGGGTAGGTACCAAAATACATAATAACCAGCCTAACTGGTACAGCGCAATTGAAATATTCATTGGAAAGAATAAATCAAATCAAGTTATGATGGATAAATAATAAATAATGCATTAGGTTTACAGAGTGCTCTAGGTACCCACTCAACTGATATTACTAGTGGCGGAAATTGTGGTATTTATGATGGAATGAAATTTGAATAGACTGCAATGTAACAACGGCTTCATGCTGAAAGGTGCTGACATATTGATTTTTACCCCCAAAACATGCACAGACTGAAAAGTCACTTGTCAGAAACCGGGCCTAAAGGTGAAACAACGTTAGAGAACCTCAACTATTCTATTGTATAAAATTAATAATTTAAGCAAAAAACAACAAGGCAAAAATCAATCTTAGATCCATTTTCACCCTTCACCACAGATACTAAATTTTAGGAATCTATACTGTATAAGATAAATTGGAATTTTAATTGTGTTTAACATAAATGTTTGCCACAAATGTCGTTCCCCGCTTAATACACTACGCTAAATTTTATGACTTGACTTGGACTCGAACCACCAACCTCCAGATCCGAAGTCAACCGTGCTAACCACTACACCACTGAGGTTGGTTCCCTCCTTACATTACCTACTATACGCCACTAGATTGAATGACTCAACGGCTATGACCTAGAAATTACCCCTGCACTTTATTATCACTGCTCGAGACAAATAAAAATGCAACTTTTTCCTCTCCCGTTTTTATGAAACTGCATTTTGTTGTTTCAAACTTGTGATTCAACTTTGTACCTCAGATTGGAAATAAATAACAACCGTTCCGGGTTTTGTTCCTTCGAAGATTTCCGAGCTTTCGAAAAGTTCAGATCTGAATAAATTCAATTTAAATAAAAATAGATAAACACATTTTTACTTTCCTTATCCTATGGGAAGGAAAGTAATGTATTGGGGCAAAATTTTCGGTTGTCAATTTTTAGTGCCAAAACACGTTTTGTTCTAGGTACGTAAATAGGTACCTATACTGCCACAATGCCATATTTAGGATTTTTAGTGAAATAACAAGAGGTACTTAGGTATCTACTGATAAGAGTTTGAAAATTTACATTTATACCCACTAATCAAGATCAAGATAATGGAGATTTTTTGCGACCAGGGTTTTACAGTTATAGGTATATTATTTACTCCTTTGAGGTCAGTTGAAAATCTCAGCGCGGCAGATTATTTCTCTATGCATACCTATGTGTCTATGTATACTGTTAATGTGTGTTTGCGATAGTCAGACGATGGCTTAGTTAGGTATTACGTCATTTTCTACTAATAAACACAGGAGTCTGATAAACGAGCGATAAACTATCACATAGGTCATTCAGTATTTTTTATTTTACAATTTTTTAGCGTGTACAATGGGCTTTTTCGATTAACTTATCCGTGTGCCAAATTTGGTGTTTATACATACATATTGGGGTCGAGTGGATTGGAACACATCACATGCCTCCAGGCACACTCCATTTGTCAAGAGTCTAGGTTTTTCTTTCCCTTAGGATCAATTTAATTTGAAGAAACCATTTACTGATGAAATTCGTAGGATTCTGATTATTGTAATTGAATGTCCATGACAGTTTGAACAAATCAGCTCACCAATTCACTTATTAACCACCCTGTCTTTGCTCTTCCACAGATAAATCTTTCAGGGAAGACTACAACAAATTGGGCGGTAAGGACCGAGGCAGCGGACAACACTTCTGTTGCTGGCAATGTGACGAATCTCTAACGGGACAGCGTTACGTCCTGAGGGATGACCATCCCTACTGTATCAAATGCTACGAGTCAGTCTTTGCCAATTCCTGCGAGGAGTGCTCCAAAATTATTGGAATCGACTCAAAGGTTAGTCAACTTTCGACTTTTGCACCCGAATTTTAGTTTAGATTGGAACATTGCAGGGCATGCATTTGAGGTTTGACTCGCAGAAGCTTAACCGGTCCTTTAAGGCTGTTTGCCCCTACGTCTGAGCCTTAAGTGGACTTTTTGTGAATGGAGTTAAGCGAGGTTTGACTCACTGTAGTAGTTAGAAAGAAGTTAGCAACCTCTGTGGCCGAGTGGGTATCACACTCGCCTTGCACGTCGAAGGTCCCGGATTCGATTTCTGGCAGGGTAAAAGTTTTTTCGGCTCTGTGCTTGAAGTTCGGGGTTTCTCGTGAGGATAATTAAGTAGCTAATTTAATCGATTAGCGACCAGTGGCGGCATTACAAGTCAAAGAAACGAGCGATGATAAACGAGTAATATTCTACTGTCTATATGTAGTTGATTAGTGATACTTGGTATTCTCTCTACTAATATCCCATTTCGTCTCTCGTTCCCTCAGGATCTTTCCTACAAAGACAAACACTGGCATGAGGCGTGCTTCTCATGTTCCAAGTGCAGACAGTCTCTAGTCGACAAACAGTTCGGTTCCAAGTCTGAGAAAATCTACTGCGGCAATTGTTACGATGCCCAGTTTGCTTCCCGGTGCGATGGCTGCAGTGAAATTTTCAAAGCTGGTAAGTGCCTATGTATCAAATACATAAGACCTTGTTACCTCAAGTGGTTGGCTGTTTAAACTGCGGGAGTAAAGGGACTTTTCAGTATCATTCTGGCAGTATAAGCAGAATAGGCCCTTCTTTCTGACAACGATTTACATGATGCATAAAATAGATACTACTTCAATTGTGCGAGCACCCTGATGTAGGATCACTCTTCAAGCAGCCCGCACACATGCCCGATTTTACCACAGAGCGTTTTCATTGAATCCAGAGTTAAAGAAATAGTGGCCTGTGTAAATCAAAGGGGTGACGTCGAAGAAAACCCTTGACATTGTATTAACTTTCAGTGGTAAAACCGGCCATTATACGTCCCGAATACGTTTTGATGTTTTACAGAACTCTTTTGTTTTCTAATATCAGTCCCAGTAATGCAGTTGCTAAAGCAGAGAAGACATAACCGAGGGAACTGCACTGTGGTTGTTTTCTGGAGAGTTGTAAGTTGAGGCGTAAACACAAAAGAAAACCACAACGAAGATACAGAAATAGACTATCAACCACAAATGCAAAAAAGTAAAAAAATGGCAAAATGAAGGGGAGAAAAAAGCAAGAGCTGCAATTGAAGAAAAAACATTCAATAAATGCGTTCTAAGCATACCTATCTACAGAAAGTTCGTGTCAAAAGCTCAAAGCTCCAAATTGAAAATAAAAACAGACAGCTATTACCTTTCAATATTTCTTTTGCAAAAGGTAGGTACCTGAAATTTCCAAACGCATTATGCGAATATTTCTTATTACGAATGAAATTTATTTAGAAAACAATATTTTCCAAGAGAGAAAATAGGGGTTTTACCTAGGTACTTTAAATATCAGGGAGTTTTTCCTCCCATTTCGTTTCTGAAGTTTAATACCAACCGGACTATTAGAGGTCGTCAATTATAAAATATAAATCCTACACAGTGAAACTGTTTTACATAATTTTACACATATCAACAAAAGAGTAGCTGTAAGCAACAGAGATAGCATAATTTTATTATGCTACAACTATCGAGTTAATCCTTCCTAGAAATTTATAAAAATACTGATGACTCATATCACTCGATAACTAGATGGACAAAGATTAGAATCTCTCATTTCCCGACTGTTAACCTTTCTTGGAGGAGGTAGTTACTGCTAACCCTAGTTATACCTACCCCATGGAAGGAGACTAAAAAGTCCATTTACTCTCACAATCCAAAACGAAATCTTACACAATATATCATGGAAAATATACATAGGTACACATACTTAAATATATTACATAGATGATCTGCACATAATTATATTCGTCAGAACTTCCCTCGGGCTTTTTTAACTTTGAAGATAGCAGGGAGTCAAATTCGAATTGTTAAGAAAACACTCAAGTGAGCACTTAAGATAGCAATTCTGACACATCAGCACTAATGAACTTGAGTGGTATCTCACCTATACAAACCCGATCCGGATTTTACTCAACGGAGGAAAATATCCCAAACTGATCCCAATTTATGATGCTACTTCCTTTTCCTGCAATAGACTCGTAACTGATCTTACTCCTCGTTATTTAGATTTCCTCACATTTAAGTTGATGTTAATGAGTCTCATAAAATAGCAGCTAGATTATGAGTACTCAATAAAGTACCTTGTAAGAGGATTAAATGTTTTAATCTTGTAAACACTAACTTGTGAATATTCATATTCCTCCTATCGCTATATAACCCAGAAATCTCAAAAAAGTAGGTAGTTCTTATCTATTCTGTTGAGCTCAATCCGAAAATGGCCCTCTGGGGCCCCCGTTACTATGACCTAATGGGGTCTAAGAATAATCAGCAGATTTCCTTATGATCACGGGTCATATCTACCAAATTCCATCAAAATCGGACCATCTTTTCGAGATTTAATGTAAAACTGTGTCCGCACATGTCGATCAAAGAGGTGAATCTATGTTGTCGAGGCAGTGTGGACGGTTTCAGTAGACTTCGATCGACGTCAATCGACGTCCGTTGACTATGTGTGGACACAGCTTTACGCACATAACAGGTATCAAAATCTTCAAGTTAAAACTTGGACCTCCTTTCATTTAATCATTGTGTATCGTTCTCATTACGAATAGCTATCAACCTACCCTGTACTTTCGATAACAATGCAGCCGGGTTAAGATTGGTTAATCTTTTCCGCAGGAACTTGAAGCTTTAGACTGTAAATTGTAATCCTCTTGAAGATCAGGCAAGCATATGAGGGCAAAGGGAAGCATTGGAACAGTTTTGTACCTACTCGTTGCAAACAGGGCAAATTATAAATGTATACAGGGTGTAAGAAAATACTTTGTTCATCCTTTTATTTATTAGATACATCATCTGTATTGAATACATCATCCTGCTGGGATAAGCCTGAAAAGTATCGTTTTTAGTCCCTTTCCTTTATTATTACAATAGTAATAAAAAGGTATAAGGGACGGACTATTGTATTCGCTTCGGTGTCTGTCACTCTGTCGGTCTGTCTGTCTGTCCCCATAGAAGGACTTATCCAAACCTGGTCGACCTATATATCAAATTAAAGAACTTTTTACCAGGAACACGAAAATGGTGGTGCAAATTTTGTTCAGAAAACTATAAAGCAAAAAAAAAATGCGTCGAAATGTTTCGTGTAATATACACACTGGCGTGCTCAGGCCGGAACTTGGCCTGGCGCACTGCCGTGCGCCTAGATACACAGTAGTGCTTTACTGGAACATGGCCTGGCGCACTACCGTGCGCCCAGATTTTTGTTCATCAACATTCGATAGAACCTTTTCTTGTCTTGAGTGAACATTTCATTCTGTTTGTAACCATCATTCCTTTTCTTGTATCGATTTATTCTCTGAGCATAGGCACTAATTTTTTGTTTTAGGATTTCATTTAGTTGCACTTGCACATGATCATAAATTCGATACTTTCTATTGATTTGCCTAGCTTTGTACATCACTTTGTCCGAAACACGAGGTTTCATAGAGGATGGATATCTCTCTTCTCCACTCACTGATCTAGGCGCACGGCAGTTCGCCAGGCCAAGTTCCGGCCTGAGCACGCCAGTGTGTATATTTCACGAAACATTTCGACGCATTTTTACCCCTATCATAAATCATAACTCCGTCAATTTTCAATGTAATCTCACGAAATTTGGACCATATGTTAACCTATACTTCCTTATTATACCTGCGAAATTCCGAAGTTCTAGCTTTACCGGAAGGGGTAGAAAAAAACGGTTTGAAAATCGCTTATTTTACGACTGATTCACTCATCAAAATTATGAGGCACTTCCCGATGTCCTAGAAACTTGAAATTTGGCAGGATGGTAGGTCTTGATGAGTAAGTAAAGGGGAAAATCTGAAAAGCGGCAAAAGTTGCACTGGGCGCCGCCCACGGGCGGAATTAACCGCTTTTGGGCGGTTTTCACAAAACAGTTAGAGATATCGAAAAAGTTATGAGAGTTGACCCCCCCAAAACCATACCTAAAACCTCCCAATTAGTAATTTTTATGAACATCGGAACAACGGTTAGCGGTATTTTCCTGTATTTTTACGATTAACAGTATTTCGACCGCTTTTTTAATGACTAAACTACTAAAGGCTTAGTTAGGTATCAAAAAGATATTTCACCAACAACAATTACACCATGAAAGAGTGATTTTTAGGGGAAAAATTCTAAATTATCGCTCGAGTTGATTAATAAGGAAGTTTTGTGCTTGGTAGAGACAGAAGTCGGAGTGTCCGAGTGGGAAGAAGTGTGATCTCTGACTAATAATAATAAAATAAAATAAAAATATGAAAAATGATTTTGATAAGGTGATAATTTTAAAAGTTGGTTCGGCCTTAGGACCAGTACTACGTGTGTAGTGATAGCAATCCCGCAGGTTTTTGAATCCCGCGGGATGTGACCAATTCCGCGTGGGATTTACAAGTATTACCCGCGGAATGCCGCAGTTCTAACACTGAAAGTATAACATAGGTACTCCATAATGGGTAGAACACCCTACCCAACCCACAACATTACCAGTTTATCAAACGGGACTTATACAAGGAAATGAAATATACCTATCAACTCTTTCAAGTCTGGGAAATTTCAAATTTATGTATTACCATAACGAAACATTAAATAAAACTGAACAGATATCATTTCTGGTTTCAATAGACAATTGAGGACAGTGACAAAGGGCGTATTTGGCCTTTTCTGTTTTTCTCCTAAAATGCCGGGTTTTACCTGATGAGGTGATACATAATATCCAAAGTTGGTTAGGACCAGCTACATGAAAGTTAACCAATTATGTTACCTACTAACTATGATGTATTTCACTCGGAAATGTTCAGAACTTACCAAAACATAGGTACCTAATGATGTTATTATATATTATTTAATTTTTCACTCGGAAATGATCGGAACTTACCAAAACTTACCCAATGATGTTATTATGGTATTTTTCACTCGGAAATGTTCGGAACTTACCAAAACTTACCCAATGATGTTATTATGGTATTTTTCACTCGGAAATGGTCGGAACTTACCAAAACTTATCCCATGATGTTATTACGGTATTTTCACTAGGAAATGGTCGGAACTTACTAAAACTTACCCAATGATGTAACTATGGCATTTTTAACTCGGGAATGACCCAAACTTACTAAAACTTACATAATGATGTTATTATGGTGTTTTCTCACTCGGAAACCACCCGAACTTACTAAAAATTAGCCAAAGATATTACCATGGTGTTTTTCACTCAGAAATAACCCAAACTCACCAAACCTTACCAAATGATGTAACTATGCCTATTGTCTTTGTACTTTGTTGCGCTAAGCTCATACGTCATATTATGCTAAGTTTCTGCAAAAAGTTATGAGATCCCCCAAAAAATACCACTTCGTGGCATAAAAAAGAACCCGCCAAGTCGTTCCTCCCAAAATAAATCAAGTGACACAAAAAATAAACAAAACTCCATCCCACCCCAAAAAAGATTAGAAATCAATTTTGTACCCCGCCTTTTAATCACTTCATAATTTGTGTGCTCCTCCTTCACGTAGTACCTACCTTTCTTTCCCCTCATTGCACTCCACTTTCCTCTAATATTACTTCTGCTTCACTGCATTGGCGGCGTGCCACCTACCTCTCTTTCCCCTCATTGCACTCCTCTTTCCTCTAAGTTGTTGTTGCTGTTGTTGTTGTTGTTGTTGTTGTTGCTGTTGTTGTTGCTGTTGTTGTTGTTGTTGTTGTTGTTGTTGTTGTTGTTGTTGTTGTTGTTGTTGTTGTTGTTGTTGTTGGTGGTGTTGTTGTTGGTGTTGTTGGTGGTGTTGTTGTTGGTGTTGTTGTTGTTGTTGTTGCTGTTGTTGTTGTTGCTGCTGTTGTTGTTGTTGTTGTTGCGGGGAAAGAAAGGTAGGTACTATGAAGTGAATAAAAGGCGGGGTACAAAATTGATTTCTAATCTTTTTTGGGGTGGGATGGATTTTTGGTTATTTTTTGTGTGCTTTTAAGTTAGTTGGCACATTTTAAGTTAATTATTATTATTATTATTATTATTATTATTATTATTATTATTATTATTTATTCTTCTTTAAAATATGAGTGTTTCACCGCCATTTTTATTTCGTAGAAACAAGTGCTACATTAGACTCATGTGGTCTGTGTCGTAGCATGCTCATCCCGTAGTATGCCTATCATCAGATGGGCAAGAAGAGACACAATGCTTCCTATTTATGTGCTGTGTCAACATGAGAACACCAGAAAGTAACCCGTTGAAATATTTGCAATTGAAAAACGAGTACAAATTTTTGTCGATGGTGGGATTCGAACGCGGAACCGTTTGCATGACAAGCAAGCGCGTTACCACTGGACCAACCTTGCCCCGGATACCTTTATTATATAAATGAACGACGTGATTTGTTATTTTTCAAATGGCGGAAACTTTATTTTCCAACAATTTTATCATTTCCAAAGCTCTTTGAAAGAGTATGTCAATGTCAAGGTTAATAGGAACAGAGGCAGGAACACACTATACCTAATGTTTTAAATGACCTCCTTCTTCCCTTCTCTTTTTTAGTCCGTCCTTCCTTTATTATTACAATAGTAATAACAAGCTGGGCCCGTCCCTCCGGGAATTATTTAGCCCGTAGTTTATTCGATCAGTACCTATCAACCTGGGTCCGTCCCTCCGGGAATTTTTTAGGCCGTAGTTTATTCGATCGTGGTTAAAGAATACCTTTGTACCTACCTAATTTGTTTAATATTCAGTTTATTATTATTCTTGATTTGATTTTTTGATTTTACTTTCATGTAATGATTTAAAATCAAGACTAGAGCCCGTTCTCCCTTTATTCCCAATATAATGTTTAAGTCACCCATCCATTTATTGGCCTTCCTCGGCGTAGCTTAACATAGGTAACGCTTAAACCGGTCTTAAATTAACGAATAAAGTCTTATCTAAAACTTTCTCGCTTTGAGTTCATAGGTTGTCGCGACAAATTTCAAGATCAGAGCGCATTTGTGTGATGTCTGGCTAAAGCATGTTAAACAGAGAGTAGACTAGCATCTGGCTGTGGTACTATAAACAGGGAGGAGAACAGCTAACCCTAACCAGCTTAGCTAGCTGGCAGTTTTTCAAAGGGTTCTCTCTGCTTTTAAAGACCAAGCACAAGTCTTCACAATGGTTGACTGCAATTCAGGATAAGCCTGCTAATTTAACATGGCTAGAGCTAGAGACCATCACCCCGATGTATAGCAGATACAAAAAGATATCTTTTCTTTATTCTGCTATTGCCATTAGGCAAAAGCTAAAGCTGCTAAAACAACAACAACAACAACAACTAGTCCCCCCTTACATATAGAGGCAGGGACCTACTTTTATATGTTTAACAGAATTTCTTTTTGTTACAGGCCATGGTCTTACATAGGATTAACAGGGAGGACACAAGAGAAGAGGATACAACTTGCCATTCCACATCACAACTTGCCAATGCTTCATACATGAGTAGCTTTGACTGACTTCCAAGCTACTCAATTGTCCTCAGGAGGCTGAGTGCACCCCAAACTTCAAGCACAGATCCAAAAAAAACTTTGAACTCACTGGGACCTCAGGTGTGCAAGCCTAGTGTGATACCCACTTGGCCACAGTGATATGCTTTTTTAAAAACTTTCATTTTGTACCTAATATATTTCTACAGTTCTCTCTCTCCCCTACCCTCCTCTTTTTTTAGTCCGTCCTTCCTTTATTATTACTAATAATAAAAGGTATAGTGGGCGGACTATTGTATTCGCTTCGGTGTCGTCTGTCTGTCGGTCGGTCTGTCGGTCTGTCGGTCTGTCCCCATAGAAGGAGTTATCCAAACCTGGTCGACCTATATATCAAATTAAAGGTCTTTTTACCAGGATCACGAAAATGGTGGTGCAAATTTTGTCCAGAAAACCATAAAGCCAAAAAACCAAAAAAACTGGTTTTTGGGGGATTTTTTTCACATTTTCTCACACAAATGAGCTCTGATCTTGAAATTTGTCGCGACGACCTATGGACTCAAAGCGAGTAAGTTTTAGATAACACTTCAGTCGTTATTTCAAGACCGGTTTTAGCGTCACCTATGTTAAGCAACGCCGAGCAAGGCCAATAAATGGATGGGTGACTTGAACCTTATTTTGGGAATAAAGGGAGAACGGGCTCTAGTCTTGATTTTAAATCATTACATGAAAGTAAAATCGAAAAGTCAAATCAAGAATAATAATAAACTGAATACTAAACAAATTAGGTAGGTACATACATAGGTACTGATTTTCTTTAATCACGATCGAATAAACTACGGGCTGAAAAATTCCCGGAGGGACGGGCCCAGCTTGTTAACCGTTGAAATAAAGGGACTAATTGTCTTAAATGGACAATCTAAATAAAGCACTATACTCAATTATTATTTTCAGGCACATCTGCCTATTTCGAACCTATTTATATTTCACAACAAAAGACGAGAAAGATCCTATCCTATTCCAGGACTTACCTATCTAGTTCTTTTCATTACTGTCCTATTTAGAACCGATTTATTTTTCAGCCAAAAAAGGTACTTCTCAGGCACAGCGCCCTATTTAGAATCTACATATTTATTTTTCAACCAATATTAAAGAAAGATCCTATTCTATTCCAGGACTTGGTTCTTTTCCTTACTGCCCTATTTAGAACCTATTTCTTTTTTAACCAATAGTAAAGAAAGGTCCTACGCAGAGTGCACACAGCTGTATCATGGTACACAATAGTGTCCTCTCAGGTGGAATGATAATAAGTATCTTCCTGAATGTAGTTTTGTTTTCTTCACCCACTAGTTTGCTTTCCTTGTTCCTTTATTTCATTCTAAGGAAACTAGGAAAGGTTGCTATTTCTGACATTTAAATTACTCGAGCTGAGTTGTTGTGGGAAAGCTCTTTTTATGGAAGAGTTGTAGGAGACAGTGCTGTGAAAGAAGGCAAGGCAAATAGAACCTTAATTTACGAGTAAAATTCATAATAGAGCTATTATTACATATTTATCTCCCTGAAACAAGAGGACCTTGTTTCCTTGAACACCACCTTGTGAGCCTGTTAGTAGGAGGTAGATCCATTAGAAAGGTTTGCTTGAAACTGATAGCGATAGTACAAGAATCCTCCTCATGTTTTAATGTTAGACCCTAATTGGCCTAATTATTATTACCTTTTATTATTATCAGCAGTTAAGATATCTAGTTCTTTCAAAGTTTTCAAGATGGAATATTCATACTCTAATGATTCCAAAGCTATTCTCATCCGCATGACGGAGGTTGTGGCCATATTTTTCGACCTGGTAGGATCAAGTTTCATGAATAGATCAGGCAATACCAAATACAGTCATCGTCGCAACAAGTTCCTTATATTGTCAGAGTTCAAGAAACCAAAAGGTGCTCCGGGAAGTATATTATGACCCTATATAATGAGGCAGTGGGTGACAAGCCCCCGCCAAACTATTCACGCTAATTATTTATTATTGTTAGGATATAAAATCGTCAGTAGCGGATATGTAGACTTTTTTTAATGGGGATTGCTCAGATGGTCATTCATCCGGACACCAACCACACGCAATGTTGCTTAACTCCAGTGATTTATCGGTACCAGGTGCAAAATGTTCAAAATAAAAACGAAGTTTTCTGATCAATTTTCGGGTTCCTTTGGGTTTTTTTTTTGTCGTGAAGGCTCTTTGCCTTAGAGAGCTCTTCAGTTTTCAGTTTTACTGGACTATTAAGTGGGATGTTAGATGTTACATACCACGTTCCTCGTGTAGTATCTTGTAACTTAAAAAAAAAAAAACTCAATTTCTCTTCAACATTCCTTGTTTTGTTACCTTCTTTTTTTTTCCTCCTTATTCTCTCCCTTTCTTTCTTTGTTTCTTAACCTCTCTCGGTATTTTTTTTTTTTTTATTACAATGTCAACTTTACGTCAGGCAAATTAAGAACTTAGAGGTAGGACATCAAACCTGAAGGGTAATAATTTCAAGTTTTCTACAACACAGAAACGAGAGGGAATAAATAAAAATGACTTGCATTTAGTATAGTGACTAAATTATTTATTTATATATATAAAAAAAATCAACTTAGTAAAAATTAATGGCAGATAATACGGGCAAAAATATTGAATTGTTGGGAGAATTATGTCACGAACTAAGTTTTTTTATTTGTTTTAATAAATATTGTGCCTATCGCACAACAGTCAAGTTGGACCTTGGTTCTAAATTTGTACTCTCTTCGCATTGAAATTCCTCGCTTTCAATACGATCGTTTTATTAGAAGATGATTTCTTCTTTCTTCCCTAAAAATGAGACTTAATGTAATTTCAACGCAAGAGTTGATAATTTGCATGGTTTCAACTTATTTCCGGGGTATAGTTAGTGTACAAATACAAGTATTATTTGTTGCGAGATACACATCCACCAATACGAGTATTAGTTGGTGCGATATGCACATCCACCAATATTTATTTCAGCGGAACCTATAGATTTTGTCCTGCTTGAAAACTAACAGAAATAAAGAGAATTGCTGGAAGTCCCCTACTTCCACTTTCTACCCTCATCTTTTCCGTTCTTCCGAGAACCTATATCCGTGATCTAAAATTAGAACCAAAAAGAACAAAGTGAATCGGGCTTTGTAGCTGAAACTTAATAGAGAACGTGAATACCCACTCTTACGTTGTCGAGCAGAAAATGAGAGTAAAAAGAAAGCGATTAAAATAGAAGAGTCAGACAAAAGCAAAAAGCTAGAACGAAAAAAGCACAAGGTCTAATAGCAATAATAATAAAATTAATGAGTAAAAGCTCTCTCAAAGCAACACAAGTGAGCAGCATGAACATCATTACCAAGAAATTTCCTTCCAAAGGCTTGAAAAAACTTATCAAAGTTTCAACGCTCATCAATTTCCTACAGGAGGCCCTTGCTTCCTTACGTCAGCAGAGAATTAGGTTACCTACTGACACAGAACTATTTGAAAGCCATTTGCCTAATCAATATCTTAGTGGGAAAGCTAAACTAAAGGAAAATCATTGGACTTTATTCCTAGTATTGTTTTTGTGTTCTTGTTGTTAAAATGAAGCTGAATTTCAAAGATTATTTTTAGATTGCGATGTCTATAGTTGAGATTGCTCCTTTTGTCCTTAGATTCTGTCTCTGGCCATATCATCTATTGTTTAGAATAATAATTATGCCTTCGATTATTTTGAGCTGTCTAATGCCAATTTCGAAATGACTTAGTAGTCTGAATGCGTATGATAGTTTGCATTGAATATTACCAGCTTTCAACTATATCATGCCCCTTTAACTGCTTCATTTCCTTAAGTGGTAACAAACCATTTGTTCAAGGGACTGAACCATCTCATTATCTTGAAAACTTCTATTGTTTCGAGTCATCAATCTCTTTACCTGTCCTAAGCTGTCAGTCTATCACGGACAGAGGCCCTATCATTTCAACCTCAAATACCATAGAGATGCAGGGGGATGATGTTTTGATCGCACCAAGACATGAGATAATGGAATAACATTGACTAGAAAACATCATTATCTGAGAACCGTATCAGACTCTGGACATCAAACATTGTCTCTCGGACCTATACCTACTTATTCCTATGTCACAAATGTCTAGACTATTTTAAGACACAAATTTTAAGACTTCCAAACTGCTCTTGTAAATTTCAAGGCCTATAGGATTTTAGCTTCAAAGAACTTGAAACGAGTGCATTTAGTAACAATACTTGAAAGTGGAGTCAAAGTAGAGTCTTGGAAGATGACAAAGATCTTATAAATTGTGTTTTGGAAGATAACAAAGATCTTATGAACTTTTTTTCTGCACCATTTTCTACCAGCAAACCCTGATTTTTTTAGTCGAATTTCGTGCTTGTCTGCCACAACTGAGAATGGTGAGATACGATCAATCTCCGTAACATGATTATTATCTATAGCAGGTGATGCATTGTGGACCTAACCATCCAATAGAAATGAAGTAATTCATTGACTGAATGAAAGTAAGGACAATGCAGAATGTGGTAGGAACTAGTGAGTTCCAAGTTTTACGAGTAGATTCGTCGGTAACAGATCAAAGAAATACCTAGGTCGAGAAAGTGAAATCAATTGTCAGGAACTGACGGTATCATTGCTGACATATTTTATGTCAATGCTATTCAACCATTGGATAGTGGTGAACATAGTGATGAAGAGGTTAAGTCTAAAAACTCTTTAGTTCTACTGAATGACAAACTAGATAAAAAGTGATCTCGAAATTAGATTTAAAAGAGAAAAAAGATCGACTGCTCTTCGTGTTTTTAAAAAAAAGAAGAAGAAGAAAAAAAAAGTGGTTATACATATAATATGTATCGCTAAGCATAATACGTGAGAGTCAGAAAAACAAGAGCTTTGAGGGAATGAATGAGTACAAAGAGAAAGATTATGAAGAAATGAGAGAAATATGTAAGATAAAAGCTAGAAGTGTAAGGAGTCGAAAATTTTCTGCACACAAATGGCAAATGGTAAATTATAGGTATGAATTATGTGTTAATACGTATGTTAAAGATAAGTACATAAGTATAATCTTCCATTGTTATGTTTGATCTTGTTACATCATCTTTTCAAAGGTTGCAAAGGTATATAAATAAGTTTCTTGGAAATTTTAATTTTTCAACACACCCACGAAAATTTCATTACATCAACGATATTTGAAAATCATTTGATACAAGAGCTTTCTAGGTATTTCTACGTTTTCAAGAAAAGAATTTCTTCAACTCAATACAAGAAAGTCGATACTTTGGAAGAGACAAAGTTAATATTAAAAGGAATTATTCTGGTTGTTTTATTTCACGTTTCAATAAGTCACTTCCATGGTAGGTTTACCCACCTAGCTGTGGACAAACTATGTACCTGGGGCTAACTTGAAATTGGATGCAGCATTTTCATTTCAGGAAAAGTCAAATTTATATTATTACAAGCTGTTGTACCCTGCTTCGCCAGAACACACACACACACCACCACACACACACCCACCACCACATCACACACAACACCTTTAATTACCTTTGGTCATCCATTATCCCAGGTCTCCCGAATGGGAAACCCTGAACTCGAGCCTGGCGTGGGTGACTCATTTCAATGCATGACAATAGGTAGAATATTCATCACCTTGCTTGTGCATTTCATGCTACATTGCTTCCACGTACAAATGCACGTAGAATACGTAGATGCAAAATAGCATGATATTGTGAAAATTATTCTTAAACAGGGCGTCCAAGAAACGGTGCTCAGTACCTACTAAGTGCGCGGCGCGTTAGAACACATTTTTTTCGAATTTCGACCATCGACCCTCGCCCAGTACCGACCCAAGACAAAATAAACAAATCATGCCAATAGATAGGAGCGTCCTCAACGGAGCCTTGATCATAGTACCGACCCTCGCAGAAAATCAAGAAATCGAGCTGAGTATCATAGATCATGGACCATTGACCCTTGCGGAGCCCATCCATCGACCATCGCAGAAAAAATACTCATCTCAAATTCTTGATTTTCTGCGAGGGTCGGTACTATGGTCAAGACTCCGTTGAGGACACTTCTATTCATTAGCATGGTTTGGTTATTTTGTCTTTGGTCGGTACTGGGCAAGGGTCGATGGTCGAAATTCGAAAAAAAAACTGTTCTAAACAGTACTCACCTAAGATAAAGTAGCAAGATTAAGTATGAAATATAATAAAAACAAACGATAAACCGTATTTATTTTATCCTCTTGTGAAATTTCTCAGATATTCTCTCCTGCTCAGAATAGAACTAAAATTGAGAACCATTTTGGTTCATCCGGTACCTCTATGAAATGTTTTTTTCTCGTTGACAGATTCGAAAAATTTCATTTCGCTGAATATCGAATTAGACGTGCACCATTAATAACGTATTTTTCTTGTAGAAAAGAGGAAAATGACAGACATGTTGAAAATGGTACCTAATAGGTACTCGTATGTTAAAACATAATAGGTAGTTTACCTAATATACCTAGTATTTGTGTACAAAACTGAATTCACACGCCTACTCAAAGGACGTATAGTGAACTGCACTTCCTAGTATCAGAGCCATTTTTCTGGTTAATAATATATATTTTTAGCTGCAAGATTTCAAGAATCTCGTTTCAGAAGCACAGAGCTCATAAAAAAATTATTGTGAAAGTAAGATCAAAAGAAATGTCATTACAAATGGACATGCCGCCAAAGGAATTATTCCCAGAAATGCTGAACGGCTCTTAGTTTTCTCCAACTGCACATTCCAGCAAAATAGACTTCCATGAAATGTACTTCTTCATAGTGGTTTAGAATTTCATTTCACATGCACTGTCATGCGAAGAGTCAACTAATGTAATACCCAGATACAACTAAGATTTAAAACCTGAAAAGTTGCAAACAAGAGTTTGTTTAGGGGAAAAAATACAAAACAAACACGTAGAATGTGTGGGGAAAGTTGGAGATAAAATTTTAACTTTCAAACATTAATCTTGGCACCGAAAGTTTCAAGATATGCATACGATTCAACGCAGGCACTTCCTCAGATCTGATTTTCCTTTCCCGTTTAGTTTACCTGCATTTTTCTTGGTGTTTCTCAGGTCAGATTTTTATTTACTTATTTCAGATAATATTATATTTATTAGAGCCTCAATTACAAATAAAAAGGATTTATTTGTCTTCCACATTTCATTTTTTTACAACCACTTGATTTATTAATTATGGTTCTTTTCTTCTGTTCCCAGGAACCAAGAAAATGGAATACAAAACCCGACAATGGCACGAGAAATGTTTCGCCTGTGTAGTGTGTAAAACCCCCATTGGAACCAAGAGCTTTATCCCCAGAGAACAAGAAATCTACTGTGCCAATTGCTATGAGGAGAAATTCGCCACTCGTTGTGTCAAATGCAACAAGGTAAGCTTTTTTTTTGTCTCTATTTTTAACTGAATTCCCTCTAGGGATATATTTTTCGGTAAAGTCACAGTTTTGGGTCGGGGTTGTGTTTTTGGGTCACATTAAGCTTTCGCAATGAAAACTCGTTTTGATGTTTATAATATTTTTTCTTCCTTGCTCTTTTTTCGCTTTCTTCAATCTCTCTTTCTAATACGTACCTATTTCCTAATCTATTTTTCTGTATTTTCCCTCTTTACCTTTACATCTATCATTCTCTCCTTGTAATCAGAAGTTCTTATTATGACCATCTACCACGTCTGGTAGCAAGTGTCTGACAGAGCCGACCTTACTTTCCAGATTTCCAAATTTAGTTGTATGAAGTTCGATTTCAGCTCGACAGTTTTTTCTTCTTATTTTTTCATATTTTCGTGCTTCATTTATTCATGAATAATAATACCCCGAAGACCCTTTCAAAATCTATTTACAAACCTTTCTGATCTCCCACCCCTCTACTACCACTTCCAGCGCTCTCTTGAGCTGTCTATTTCTCTGTCATTTCGGTAATTATTGTCCTCGACAGAATTTTCCCTTTCTCAATTTAGAAAATTATAATCGTTTCGAAAATGTCTTCGAGACACCTAATCAACTCAGTAATAAGGTAGTGTCAGGTTAAAAGTCAAATGATGGAATAATATAGCGAGTTCATTGAATTTTTGAGTAAGGGATCACATTATTCTTGCTGTTATATTTCGGTTGGATACTTGTTGACTTTCATTTCCGTAAGAACGGCAATAATAATGTTAAGTTTTGAGCTCAAAATCAAGCAATTAAATAGTTCGTTAAATGTAACAAACATACAAAAAATTATGTTAATACCTACATAGTTTAATGTAAACCTAACCAATAAGGGATCACATTTTTGTCAGTCAAGATTTCGTCATAGCTCTTAACCTATGATACAGAGGCCCGTATATAATCTCCTTCAGATATTGTAGAGAGAAGTACTTGTACAAACATTGAAATTTAATCAATGCAAAACAACTACAACTACACACCAACTCTCCCGATTTTATTATTATTATTATTATTATTATTATTATTATTATTTTCTATTTATTATTATTTTTTTTATATCAGTAAAATACACCTGTGTTTTCTACCCACCTGTACGATAACATTGATATCCAATTAGATGGAAACGTTAATAGAGCATAGACACGTATATGAAGTCCTACCCATACCAATCAAACTGGAGGTGTATGTAAATGAGACCAGTGGTGTGTGCTAAAATGAGTTTTCTGTTCCTACTTTTAAAGAAGAACTAGATAGAAGATTTTTTTCTTCTTGAAAGAAGAATTTTTTACTTGATGTTTCTGCTTTGTTTGTAGAAAGAATAAGAATTTTGGTTTTGTAAAATGAGAATGTTTTCTAATGCTCTGATTCAGTATCAAAGAAAAATATTGAAAAAAGAACTTGAACTTGCCTGTCTCAAGAATAAATTCCCAGGAATATTGGAAAAATGTTGCTGAGACTCCGAGATATAAGAAAGTAAAAAAAACCTAATAAACAAGTGGCGTCATAAAAGAAATAGGTACTTGATAAATTTAATTTAAATTGAACACTTGTCTTGATAAGAATCTTATTACAAAATTTCCGCCTTTCACTGTCAGAGGTAGAAGAGATACTCGTATAGGATGATTATTTCAAATATCTGAAGTTTTGGCCACTAATTCTGGAGACTTATTCGTACTTGTCCCTATCTCTAAGACATTGTAATACGAACGATATATTTTAGACTCCTCGGCACTATTTATTCAATACCCAAGCACCCCTACACACTGCTATGTGACCTAATAAAATTCTAATTACCTAGCAAGAAATTAATTAAATTCTTCCTTGCTTATATTTTCTCTATCCACTCCTCCTGTTGGTCTTTGCTTTATCATTATCTGTCAATTCAATTCGTTTTATCTTCCTTTTGACAAAATAGGAACTATATACTGAACTACAAAATAGGAACTTTTCAAAAAATAGATTTCCTAGAAAATTGAAGTTTTCCTAGAAAACTTATACTCGTATTGGATTTTCTAACCACGCAGTATACACACATAGAAAATTGCTTTCCAATTTCAGATGAATATTGAGTAAAAAATCTGTTGTTTTCCTTTTTTTCTGAAAAAGTTTTATAGAAAATTCAGAAAGTTGAAAGGATTGGTAAACCTAATATCATGTTAAATTTATCCACGAAGGAGGCTTACATTATTTAACGTACAATTTGTGCTGCTGAAAGTTTTGCAAATATTTCAGGGAAATCAACATGGAACTTCTTCGTAAACTTCATCAATAAAACTAAATTGAAGTTAAGTAGGTATTGGAATTCTTATAAAGATTGAAATATCTCAGAAGATGCTACAAGTACCTAGGTAGTCTATCGGTCCTGAAATTTGATCTTGATTAACTTGAATTTTCAAAGTACTCGTTACTCAAAATTCAAAAATAGCCAATATGTAGCCAAATGGAAGCACTTGACAATGTTTCCCCATAGGAATAACCAATAATAACAAAACCCTTAAGAAACCAATTGAAGAGTCTTCCCCAACATAAATTTATATTTCACATAGAGTTCCTAAGAACCCTTGCTTGTGTTTTAATTTTTGGCAAATTTAAGAGGGTATATTTGTGTTGTATATTAGCAACTTAGGATGATTGTGATAATGATTTGTAATACGAACAAGAAAAACAATATGCGGAAACATTCTTGTATCCTTATGTTGTCTATAACTCGAATCACGTGGCGATTGTGATAGTAATAATCATAATGACAACGAAGATGATGGTGATGATTATGATGAGATAATGGTAGTGATGATGATTATGATAATGGTGGTGGTGGTGATGATGATGATGATGATGATGATGATGATGATGATGATGATGATGATGATGATGATGATGATGATGATGATGATAACGTCATCATAACCTGTAACAAGGTCTAGGTTGGATCTTCCTGACTGCACCCAAGTTGCTAATTATGTAGGTAACAATAACAAAAGGTTACAACGAAAACATTTAGGCGGCATATAATACAAGGTGGGACGAATGTCACATTTTGACACTTGGGTGTTGCAGATTTTCAAGGTAAAGGCGTAATCTTATCTTTTGTCTCATTATTTCGTGACTCAACTTTTTTCGATTGGAACTAGGTTAAGTTTTTAAGTCGATAGCTATCTTCTTCTTTTTTAAATCAAAATTTGTATACCTATAAGTTATTACCTATATTATACCTGTAGGTATTCTTTATGATAACTTGTGACTCTTTGTTTCTGTAGACGGTGTTTTGTCTTTGATGATCCACTTGGAAATTCAAAACTTGTTGATTTTGTAAACATTGAGAATTCTAAATAGCTAAATAATAGTAATTAGCTCCCTATGATAACCTTACCTTGATCATTCTAGTTGGTACAATGGCTGAAGAATGACAAAACAAAACATACATACCAAACAATAACTCTTGTTGTATTAGCAATACAAAAGCATATAAATTAATAAACTGGCACTACTCGGTTTTATTCAACTGTTCAAATAAATAAAGCAATTACGAGGTAATAATGACCTTTATTGTGGTAATTAAGAATTCACAAAACGCACCAACCTATGGGTACTCTAGGTTGATCAAAAGAGAGGAATAAAGAGATCGGATAGTTAGGTCTAAGTACATTGTAGATTGTTTTAAGAGGTTTGGTGTTTAGGATGAAATCTGCCCCGGGCAAAAATCAAACCCGGTACCTAGCGCTTACAGGGCAGACGCGCTAACCCCCAAGCTAACTAGGCTGGCGCAAATACTTTCGATTATGTCCATTTGATGGTTACTCAAATTGAATATTGTACTGATGTCTGTCTTTTATTGGTACAAGTAGGTACTGATATTTGTCTAGTAATCCTTTTAGGGAACACTTAGACTGTCAAAGTAAACTTAAGTGACGCGCCTTCAAACACTTTTATCTTGTTAAGATTCTTATCGGCTTATCAACTATTTTCACCTTGACCGTCTCACTGTACAAAATTCAGGCCAAGTACCAATAGACTCAGACTAGGGGGCGTGGTTCCAACAAAACTATGCTGTCATATCATGAGTTACAGGGTGTTTACTTCTAAATTAGCCTTATGTCTCCTACTCACTATGACCTATGAAAATAATTTAATATCTAATCGCTTCCTCCGTACAGTTTGCAATTATTGAACTTCCTTGGGGCGATTTGAAATTGAGGTTCTTCAGTATCACATATAAATCATCATCCAAGCGAATATCTAGTTGAGAGATGAATATTTGAAGCGAAAATATTTTTCATAGATGAACTAGGTAGAACGAATAACAGAAATTCCATAAAAAATATTATGAAACAACAATTGGTTAGAGAATTTGATAATTTCAAGCAAAATGTTCAAAGAATTTATAAATAAAAATTAGCTACATGAATATTGAAATTGTTAAAACCACTTGACTGTTCTGTTTTTGTTGCAAATTTGTCTCGTTCAAGTTTCAATCAAGGGAAGGAGAGGAACAAAAAAGAGGGTGAGTGGACGAGGAGGAGATTGGGGTAAAAAATGGAGCTCGTAATCAAATTCTCATCAGAATGGAGAGTTTTTTGACAAAACTTGTCAGTCTCATATCGCCATCTGATGAAATGAACATCAAACCTCGTTTATCATTATTTTGTTTGTGACAAGCGTCAAGCTTCAGACAAGGCACATCAGTCTGGTTAATTACCAGAAACATTATAAAATATTCTAACCAGTCAAACATATCCTGCGGGGGACTAGAGACATGTAAAGAGTGACTCGGAGTGGGTCAAATTATCGCCCATATGAGGATAAAATCCTTCCTTCTTTTGAGACTCAAACATAAGCCCTTCCTGCAGCTAGACGAGTGACAACTGAAATATGTTTACCATTTTTCTTCTGGGGGTAGAAAGAGAAAAACAACCTGTTACATCAGTCGTATGTCCTCATGAAAACTTTATTTTCATAAAATCATTTAATAACTTTGTCTGAAAATACGAGTTTTTAATAATAAAAAAGTAAACGAAAAAACCTATTTTTCATTATTATTTTGTTTTTCTAATCTACGAAGATATAAATAATTTAAATCAAGCTGAATAAATTCCTTATGTCTGAACATATTCAGAAGACAGTAATTCTCCTCGACTCGTACCTCTCTACGATTCTATTTCCGTCCGAAAATTCTGCTCTTAAATTTCTTGTCCAGTCATTCATACTTATTCTCGCCATCTACTTCTTATTGCGACCCAATTTCATGTCCTAATTTTCTCGTAGAATGTACGCAATATTCTGCATTCTATATGAATAGGTAGGTACTTATATCGAACAGTTCTCGTCTGTTCGGAAGTTGCATATCCCCTGAGCATTGTATTGGAAGCTAATAGGATGTACCTAAATAATGTATAGTGTATGATTTTATGCATCTATTGCACATTGCATACTCGTGTAGTTTTCAGGCGTTCATACAAATATCGTCTCTATCAATTACATACAATAATAATTATGGTTATTTTGCAAGAAAAGATATTCATTTCGGCACTCTTTTCTGTTAGTAAACGGAATGTAAAAACGTAGTTTTATTCTATCCTGCTTTTACTTCCCTATGATCTCTTTCCTAGAATGTCTAAGCTCTCCTTCCCAGAATTCTCAGAGTAGTCCAATTTTATCTAGGTAATAAAACATTGCATACTATCATGTATTTGAACAGCAAAAATAATTGACTTGAATATCGTACTGAGATATTACTTTGACCAGAGCTGGATAGAGGGGCTGTACAACAAGAAAGTAATAACTTGTATTTTTTTTAAAAAAAAGAGGCCTTTTTTATAATTGTAACTTTATTTTAAAAATATTGTACCAAAAATACACAAGACCTTCTTTAGGCTGAGGGAGAAAGGGACTTTTCAGTCTCATTCTGGCAGGATAAACAAGGTATATTCTATTCTATTCTACTTTCTGTTTCAGATCATCACCAGTGGCGGAGTAACCTACAAGAACGAACCCTGGCATAGAGAATGTTTCACATGCTCTAATTGCAGTACTTCACTGGCAGGCCAACGGTTTACATCCCGAGAAGATAAACCATTCTGCGCTGATTGCTTCGGCGAATTGTTCGCTAAGCGATGCTATTCGTGCAAGAAACCAATCACTGGTGAGAAACTTTTTTTTTTTTTTTTTTTTTTTTTTAAAAAAAATTTGGGGAGGTATTTAATTAATTCAAGGGGTTTTCACATTTTTTTTTTTTTTTTTTCAAAGACATTTAGGTAGGTATTTAATTAATTCAAGGAGTTTTCACAATAATGGCCTACCTCAAAGTAACCATAAACAATTCTTCGAAGTACGATTATAATATTGCGTGTAATAGATAAGGTAAAAACTAAACAAGGTTATATTTGCATATTTGTAAACTCTATCTATGAAATATTAAAAGACCTGCGGGAGTAAAGGAACTTTTCAGTCTCATTCTGGCAGGATAAACAAGGTATATTCTATTCTATTTTACAATAAATATGTTACTGGGAAATCCTGGAGAGTGGGTAAACCTAGGATTTCCCGGTAAAACCTGATAGGATATCCATGTACTAGTACTGCACTACCACTGGAAAATGTTATACCTAGAATACAAAAAGAAAGAGAACTGTGGTCTTGTTTGCAGAAGAAAGAAATCTTTTGATCAGTTTTCTAAGAACATCATTTCGTTTGAATTTCTGAAAATAAAGACTCACCAATTAAATCAACACTAGAATGCCCGATGGAGTCAAAATGACTCCTTTTCATTTTCAAACTATAATTTTTTGGCCATTATGGCACATAGTTTTTCCTCGTTTCTGTTCAAAAAATCGAACCAAACAGGTACTAAACGTAAAAAAAATCTCTAATTTAATAAAATGTCTGAAAAGCTAACAAAAAAATGAAGAGGTTAGAAAAAAAAAAACTAAATTAAAATCGGTGCAATACAACAGAAACAATAGGCAGGAGTCAAAATGACTCCTCGCGGGCATTATAGGTATGACGAAAGTCCGGGCATTCTAGTGTTAATTTACTTTATTTTTAGACAATTGAGCTACATAGGCCATTTGCGGCAAATAAATAAGGTGACCTAGAATTCTTTGAGGAAGTGGTTTCTCTGAAACGCATCAGGACAGCAGTGGAATCAGGGTTATCAGAGAGGGCCGAACTCAGGAAGGAGCTAGGGCGGAAACGCATCTTTTGGCAGGACAGGAGGATAATTTGATAATTATAATGAGGGTCAAATTTCTAACCAACGCAATGTGTTCTCTGTTTCACCAGGTATTGGCGGCACCCGTTTCATCTCTTTCGAGGATCGTCACTGGCACAATGACTGTTTCATGTGCGCCTCTTGTCAAAGCTCCCTGGTAGGCCGAGGTTTCATCACCGATGGCGAAGACATCATCTGTCCCGACTGCGCCAAGGCCAAGCTGATGTAAACGCGCCCTAAACCACCCACGATGCACTAGCGACCAACAAGTTACCACGAGGCGAAAGTGGAGAGTAGTTTGGAAACCGAAACGACCGTTGTGATAAATCTTTCGCGACGATTTGCAAAATTGAGTTAATTTTGCTCTAAGATGACATTGTTATATTGTAAAGTCGGCTTGGATTATATTTTTACCCTCATACCACACACATTTTTAGCATTATTTATAAATGCCCATTTGACAATGCTCAAGGGCAAAGAAAATCAAAGAGCCATGTTTTTTTTTTTTTTTTAAAAAAAAAGGTGCTAAATGAGTTGATAGAAGTGTGGACTTTTGACTTTTAGGTACGTTTACATAGGACGTACCTGTTTTTCTATCCATAGTTGATCCCTCGTCTATTTTTATTCCGAGGTGTGTCAACCCAGATCTAAAATATTCCAAAACCTAATTCAACCGTTCCAACCTACTCTAGCTTCCCCTAAAAATTTAAATTATTATACTTCACCACTTTACTGCAAACGAAAAAATCAACTAAAATTACCTTGTATTTATTTATTTTTAAATCTTTTCATTTATTATTTATTTAATTATCTCCTTTATTTCTACCTTTTATTTATTTATTTTTATTTTTCGTCGACCATTATTTATTGGTTATAACATATAATTATATTAATTACATTTTATTTATTTTAAGAAAATCAACAAAAATACACAGATTAATAAATCACTTCATATATAAAATTGTTTACTTTTGTTCTTCTTTTCTAGTAAGTATTTTCTTCAGTTAATATTTTGAACTCGAATATTTGTGGTACACTGGACGGGCAACCTTTACAACTTAAAGGCTTTTCACAAGAGCAATCTCTAGAAGTTACGGACAATTAATCTCATGCGATACTGTAATAAATTCGTCCATTAGACATCGAAAGTCGGACATTTATTATTATTATTATTATTTTAATAAACTAAAAACACTGACTCTCTCTCAAACTTTTCCAATTAAGAATTTTGGGAGAAAAATGTCTGCAGTTGAAGTTCTTCGCGTGGTGTGGAAATTATAGACTTATTGATAATCTAAATCCTTATCACTGTCTATCCAAAGTTCAGCCTAAATTCAAACTTGTTTCACTAGCATCACGTTAATGATTTGGAGGGCCTAGGTGCAAGAGACTTCGTTTTGACAACTCCAGCAATACGTAGTAGGTACGTGATATTTCTAAGATGGGGGAAAATCATTAGGGAATCGATCTTTTCAACCCAATCGGAAGAAAAATTGGTTTATTGCAAAGATCCAATTCAAATAAGATCCTGATCATATTTGCATGATTATTATTCTTCATAGAGATGGAATTTATGATTCTGCTACTGACACAAACTGACAAACATTCTTTGTCGCCAAAACATTTAACCTCGGACTTGTAAATGTTGTGGTTTCTCACAATACATTCCTTTCTCTAATTTCTCCTCAATTTGCTTTGTAAGTAGAGTAACCACGGTTGGTGATGCGTAAATGATGTTCATTCTGGTAGACCACAAGCCCTTATCAAGGAAGCAATGCAAATGAAATAGTTACCTACCAATATTCAACGCGTGGTTCCTTATGCTTAAGAAAATGGAATGTGTTCTATTTTTAACTCTGGTGTGATGTTCCGGAGAAGAATGTCCCACATGCAACTTTGGCGGTCTGTGGTTTTGCAGTGGTATGAACTAGAATATTGGGATTTGGTGACTTCTTCTACTTTATATTTTATAACATATCCAAAAAGTATGTTTCTGCGATGCGTTGAACCCAAGATGTTCTACCTGTGTACGTTCAAGATGTTCGGGGCATTTTTGTCCCATATGGAACAAGCAGGGCCCGTCCCTCCGGGAATTTTTTAGCCCGTAGTTTATTCGATCATGGTTAAAGAATACCTTTGTACCTACCTAATTTGTTTAATATTCAGTTTATTATCATTCTCGATTTGATTTTTTGATTTTACTTCCATGTAATGATTTAAAATCAAGACTAGAGCCCGTTCTCCCTTTATTCCCAATATAATGTTTAAGTCACCCATCCATTTATTGGCCTTTCTCGGCGTAGCTTAACATAGGTGACGCTAAAACCGGTCTTAAATGATCGACTGAAGTGTTATCTAAAACTTTCTCGCTTTGAGTTCATAGGTCGTCGCGAAAAATTTCAAGATTAGAGCTCATTTGTGTGAGAAAATGTGAAAAAAAAAATCCCACAATTACTCAATTAACTTTAAGTCACCCATCCATTTATTGGCTTTGCTCGGCGTAGCTTAACATAGGTGACGCTAAAACCGGTCTTAAAATAACGACTGAAGTGTTATCTAAAACTTTCTCGCTCTGAGTTCATAGGTCGTCGCGACAAATTTCAAGATCAGAGCTCATTTGTGTGAGAAAATGAGAAAAAAATAGGTTTGGATAAGTCCTTCTATGGGGACAGACAGACCGACCGACAGACCGACCGACAGACAGACGACACCGAAGCGAATACAATAGTCCGTCCCCTATACCTTTTATTATTAGTAATAATAAAGGAAGGACGGACTAAAAATGCATGTAAAAATAGAATTATACCAAGGTACGTTCAGCTTAGGCAAAAGAGTCTGAGTAAGGGCTATACAGTTCACAGAAAAACTAGTCAAACTTGGTACGTATGGTAGGCTGTATAGAAAATCATCGAATTTATAATTTTCTATTTATAGAATAACACTGACAAGATTTCTCTTTCTCTTCTTCTTTTTCTTCTTCTTCTCCTCCTTCTCCTTCTTGTATTCTAGTATAACTTACATCTTCTTTGTTTACATTTCACATCTTAACTATCTGGTTGAGGGGGGGGGGGGGAAAGACGTGTAAACATCATGTAAACTTATATGGAAAAGTCTGGGAAAAAATAAATAATAATAAGCGGTATTGTTTTCAAATCACGAGGAACATTCTGCCTGGGGTGTTGTAAGACAGGGTAGAGAATTGCTATTAGATGTCTGGTATTGTATTCTACCTTATCATTCCTGTACTGCAAGTTTACAAGGTATAAAAAATGTAAAAAAGTAGATATGAAATGAGTCGACTAAAAAGTAATAAGGAAGCCTAAAATTTCGTCTAAAGGGGCTGTATTATTGCTTAATGAAAAAAAAAAGAAAAACGAAACATAGACCTCACTATCGTTCGGTCAATTATTCTTTTGTTGTTTCTTGCTCCAAACAGTTATGAGTATGCTTAATTTTTATAATTCATGATCTAAAAAAAATTGTAAATAATTCATTTAAATCCTAAGGCTTCAAACATACTCCCAGAAGGGTAGTGAATTTACTCTTTATATTAAATATTATACACATTTTACCACTTTTTTTATTTATTCTATGAGGTGGATATGTATTGAATCAATTTACAGACATCAGCTCCATAGCTTCTAACTTTAACAAACAAAAAGTTTTGAAAAGTTGGAAGGGAAAAAAGTTACAAACAAAGTGACATATGATTGACTTTTATGAGTTTATTTCCAAATGATTTACATCAAATTTTAGCCTGAGGGTTTGGAACTTTTCATTAAATAATATGAAAATAAAAGCTCATACGCCTGAGGCTTCGTGGAATGAATTGAATTCGTAATGAAACTTTCTATTGTAATTTAATTCGCCCTCTTTGGCGATATTATCGGTTTGTACCTTCGTTCTTAGGAAGGATCCTCTTGTATTTGTATTTAGGTACTTGTTATTGTCAACTAAAGAAAATAAAACATTAAACAAACCTACCTAAATCACCATTCGATATAACGATAATAATCGATAACGATTTGGTTATACTATGAACTAGCAGAAACTTGCTTGTGCTGTGCGCATTGCATACTTAATGTATTTCACGGCATTCATACAAATATACGACCTAGCACTAAATAAAATAATTTTAGTAGGTAGCTAGTTGTATTGTAAAGTAGGTACCTACCTATCATGTATCATAGGAAAATTGAATCTTACTACTGCAAATTAAATATTCTAACTCGTGCATTATGATGGCCTTAATACGAATATTGCCAACAAAAGGTTGTGACACTTACAAAAGAGTCACAAAATAGGTGTAGTGGTATTAATATTAAAAAACTTTTCTTCCTCCCTACCTACATAGGTATATCTAGAAGTTAAAGTAATTATCTCTCTAAAAAATAAAAATAATAAAATATTTGACGAAATAAGGAATAAATGAAAGATGAAATAAGTAAAATGGTAAGTATAGGGTCGGGGGAGGGAGGAGGGGATAAAACAAAAACAGAAGTTTTAAAGAAAAAGTGTGCAGCGGGATACAGAGATTGTTTCCTCTTGTTTTCAAACAAAAAGTATGAAGAATAGTTTAGCACAAATAATACACGATGTGGAGAAAGGAAAAGAATAAAGAGAAAGAAAATAAAAGTGGAATATTGCCTGGAAAACAAAAAAAGCCTTGGGGGACGGGATGAGATCAAAGTAGGGTAAAACCCCCAATCGCCGACACCTGTTGTAATCGTGGACACCCTACTCGTATTTCTTTAATAATAAGAAATCTGCGTGGTCTGTAGATACAAAATACATAAGACCGTGTTTAGACTGCGGGAATAAAGGGACTTTTCAGACTCATTCAATTCTATCTGCAATGTGGTTTCTGTGTAGAGAGGATCCTAGGAGGAGAAACAAGACAGGGTGAAGAAGTGGATGAAAATATGTGAAGACATGTAGAATAGAGAGATCAAAGTGCAACATGCAGTAGAAAATTCAGAACAAAATATCGAAAAGCTAAGAGAGGAGGAGGAAAAGTACATCCCAGATCGGTGGTGTGGTGGAAAGGAATGTTTCGAGGATAGTGGGGAAATTTTGTGTTAGCATATTTTCTTAACTGAAATAAATTTCCCTTGTTAAAGAAATAGCATAGATTGAGTACGAAGGGCATCCGCTCGTAAAATTTTTGTATCCAAAACCAAATGTCAGTCCAAAATAATCGCCCTAGGGCTGATTGAGATGCTGACGAAAAACCCGTGAAAAGGCGAAGAAAGAGAAGTTTTTTTTCTTCATATTTTTTCTCTTCTTCTCCTCCTTCTTTTTCTCCTCCTTCTTCTTCTTCTCCTCCTTCTTCTTTTCCTTCTTCTTCTTCTTCTCCTTCTTCTTCTCCTTCTTGTTCTTCTCCTTGTTCTTCCCCTTCTTCTTCTTCTTCTTCTCTTTCTTCTCCTTCTTCTTCTCCTTTTTCTCCTTCTTCTTCTCCTCCTTCTTCTTCTTCTCCTTCTTCTTAGGTATGATTCTCCTCTACGCCTTCTCTTCTTTCCCTCTTGATAGGACGATAGTGAAAATTATCTCTAAATCCTGATGTTTCCTACTTGTTGTGTAAACTCTGACACTCTCTTCCTCTCCCCTCCCCCTTCTTCCCACCGCACCTCTTTTCATTTTTGTTCGTCAGTAGGAAGGCATAAAAATAATCCGATAATCGGGAGTGATAAAAAGAGGGATGTGTAGGAATAGAAAAGAGATAAGGAAAAAGAATAAGAGGGTTTGAGGAAGATTTTTTTTTTCTCATTTTTCGAGGAGGAGGAGAAGGAGGAGGAAAAAGATTATTAGATATAAACGCAAGAATACGAGTAAACAGCGGAGATAGAATCATTTTGTGGTATACAAAACAAGTATACCTAAGGTACCTATTAGAGGTTTTAATGGTTTTTATTTTTATCCGAGCCTACTGGGGCCGTTTTCATTTTTCAAGAAGGTTTCATCATAAAGGGAATAAAATTATCTCGATAGAAAAGTACCTTGGTTATGAAACTTCCTAACAAGATAGGATGTAAAACTGCCTTCAATAGACAACTAGAACAAAGAAATACCTACAAGATCCGTTTTAAAACAGACATCACTTTTGATGGAATCTTCTCTTGTTACACCAGAAGAATGGATATTTTTTTTTTTTTTTTTTTTTAAATTTTTTTTGCTTTAATGAAAAATCCCTCATGTTGAAAAATTTCCCAATGTGAGGGATTTCTACTCTCATGGTTGTGTGATCTGTGACACGTTTGAAACTTGTTTTCCCTCCACTACTTCCGAACCTCCTTGATTTCAAATTTCGCCATGTGCATTTATCTCCATAGTTAGTCAATACTAGGTTGTTCTTGAGAGGCTGAGTGGTTCCCTTAAACAACAAGTCATGAAAGTAGAACAGTTTGCATGCTAAAAAAAGGTCTGACATTGAACCCGGCTCTGCCGCGTGCAAGGCCAGTGTAGTTATCATTGAGCCATGGATTCGTGTTCAGCTACAATTAGAAGAATACTTTTGAAAAATTTCGCCTGCGGCGCTCTAAGTTCGATTCGGACTGCATTTCTGAAAAGTTGGAGGGGGGGGGGGTGGCCCCCGAAGTACCTCCCACAATGTAGTGATAACTCATGTAGTGATTTAAAGGATAAAAAAATACATATTACATATATACATATTGTTACAATCCTACAGTTCATAAAGAAAACTTTCAATAAATATTGTAGAACTTGAAAAAAAAAAAAAAATAATAATATTAATTTGATTAAAAATTAACTTTTAAAATCTTATGCACATTGCAAGTGAAACTTTCAAGAGAGTGAAGCCTTCTTGTTACATAAGACGCCAGTTACTGATTATACAATATTATTCTTGAATTCACCTCTCCAATCACTTTTTCAAAATGCACGTACCTCCGTATAGTTAATTGAATTTCTTGCTTTTTTACTTTAAAAATAATTACCCAATTAACTCAAGACCTAATAGATCCATAACGTCCTTGAGTATAAAACAAGATTAAGCATTCTGTAAGTTGTCTTATAGGTAAAATTACAAAGATACCTTAATAAAGTATCAAAGAGGGCAATATCATACATTGTAAGCGTTTAGCAGACATAAGGGTCGAGAAATGGCCTAGCCAAAAGTTTACTTTGGGATAGTTTTTCTATGTCAAAAATCCACACACAAGAAGAAAATGTTGACTAATGTATAAAATATAGGGAGAAAAGAAATTTTCCCCAAAAAATGTTGTGAAAAAAATGGCGCATGCTTGACTTTTTCATGTCTAAATCTGAGATGAATGTAGCACGCTATGGAGAGAAATTTCACGTTCCCTCTATTGAGATGCTGTTTCTCGTATCTCTCGGGTGTAACGTGATTTTCGCGCTTTTGAAAGTTTATCGAAAACAACAATTTTCTCGTCAATTTTGACAAGATTTAGAATTTTTCCAATTTTTTGTGTGTTCAAAGCGAGAAGCTAAAAGTAACTTTTGGTTTGTGTATTGAAAATCAGTTGGATATTTTTTAATTTTCAGTCAATGATTTTGCAGCAAAGTTTCGTCTTCGTTTTAGTATAAATTGGTAAAATAATAAAATTTTGGTCAAACATAATCGAAAATAAAAATTCATATAATAACAATTATCATGTTGAGCTCGGACATTTGAAAATTATTTTATGTACCTAAATAAAATCACGGGATAAAACAACGAGCAACCATTTCACCTAAAAATAGCCACCGTGTATAAATTACCTTAAAATTTCGGAAGATTTTTTTTTTTTTTTTTTTTTTCGTAAAAAATAATATGTTCGAAATGTAACAACCAAGAGTATTAAACAAATGGAAATTCCTTGGCCTAGAAGTTGGTGCTTAGGTAACGATATGAATATTGTGTTCTAGATAATTATCATATCTTGTCTCATGAGATACTGATGCTAAATTCTGCTGTGCTGATTCTTCTGTGAAATTCATCTCATAGAAGCAGTGTATGTATTTATCTACAATCTACATGATATAAAACTTAGTATATTATGATAAGGTACAGGGAGAGGGAGACCTATGCTCTGATCTAGGTACATAAGTAGGTACATATGATTTTCCTACACGAGTATGAATTATATCAGCTATTGTTGCTCGCTTACTATACGAAAGGTCTCGAGTTCAATCCCTGGCATGTCCAGAAGGAGATTGTTTTCAAACAGAGCATTTTAGAAAAATAACCATTACTTTACTATTTATTTTACTTTTTTATATATTTTATTATTATTATTTATAAAATTATTCTGTAGATACAAAATACATAAGACCGTGTTTAGACTGCGGGAATAAAGGGACTTTTCAGACTCATTCAATTCTATCTGCAATGTGGTTTCTGTGTAGAGAGGATCCTAGGAGGAGAAACAAGACAGGGTGAAGAAGTGGATGAAAATATGTGAAGACATGTAGAATAGAGAGATCAAAGTGCAACATGCAGTAGAAAATTCAGAACAAAATATCGAAAAGCTAAGAGAGGAGGAGGAAAAGTACATCCCAGATCGGTGGTGTGGTGGAAAGGAATGTTTCGAGGATAGTGGGGAAATTTTGTGTTAGCATATTTTCTTAACTGAAATAAATTTCCCTTGTTAAAGAAATAGCATAGATTGAGTACGAAGGGCATCCGCTCGTAAAATTTTTGTATCCAAAACCAAATGTCAGTCCAAAATAATCGCCCTAGGGCTGATTGAGATGCTGACGAAAAACCCGTGAAAAGGCGAAGAAAGAGAAGTTTTTTTTCTTCATATTTTTTCTCTTCTTCTCCTCCTTCTTTTTCTCCTCCTTCTTCTTCTTCTCCTCCTTCTTCTTTTCCTTCTTCTTCTTCTTCTCCTTCTTCTTCTCCTTCTTGTTCTTCTCCTTGTTCTTCCCCTTCTTCTTCTTCTTCTTCTCTTTCTTCTCCTTCTTCTTCTCCTTTTTCTCCTTCTTCTTCTCCTCCTTCTTCTTCTTCTCCTTCTTCTTAGGTATGATTCTCCTCTACGCCTTCTCTTCTTTCCCTCTTGATAGGACGATAGTGAAAATTATCTCTAAATCCTGATGTTTCCTACTTGTTGTGTAAACTCTGACACTCTCTTCCTCTCCCCTCCCCCTTCTTCCCACCGCACCTCTTTTCATTTTTGTTCGTCAGTAGGAAGGCATAAAAATAATCCGATAATCGGGAGTGATAAAAAGAGGGATGTGTAGGAATAGAAAAGAGATAAGGAAAAAGAATAAGAGGGTTTGAGGAAGATTTTTTTTTTCTCATTTTTCGAGGAGGAGGAGAAGGAGGAGGAAAAAGATTATTAGATATAAACGCAAGAATACGAGTAAACAGCGGAGATAGAATCATTTTGTGGTATACAAAACAAGTATACCTAAGGTACCTATTAGAGGTTTTAATGGTTTTTATTTTTATCCGAGCCTACTGGGGCCGTTTTCATTTTTCAAGAAGGTTTCATCATAAAGGGAATAAAATTATCTCGATAGAAAAGTACCTTGGTTATGAAACTTCCTAACAAGATAGGATGTAAAACTGCCTTCAATAGACAACTAGAACAAAGAAATACCTACAAGATCCGTTTTAAAACAGACATCACTTTTGATGGAATCTTCTCTTGTTACACCAGAAGAATGGATATTTTTTTTTTTTTTTTTTTTTATTTTTTTAAACTTTTTTTGCTTTTTGCAACACGTGCGATAAAGTTTAGATTGTATAAGCTTTAGGTATACTAAGGGATAATTAGATTCTCCACTACTTCTTTTCATGATTGAAGAAGAGTAATGCGATACTTTAGGCGGGCAGTATACAACAATACATAAAGTAGGAGTAAGAGTGATGGACATCCACCTGTAGATAAGGACAGAGTGGAGAGTAAAAAACTTTTTCATCTACTGAGGTAAAGAAACTTTTCAAATCCGGTAGTATCAACAATGGGTATGAACATGAACAAAAGGTATTCCCTACACTGTATTCAACTAGTATAAACAGAGCATATTGTATTCTACTGCACTGAAGTCTATGGTGAAGTAGAACTAGTAGACGAAGTGGTTGAAACTAATAAAACAAATTTAATTTACCTCTGACACTTTTCACTCTGGTCTCCGGTTTATGATGTACCTCTATCATTTTCATTTTATCATCCCCGTTTGAATTCATTTTTTAATGAACTTCCTGCTATTCATTATCTTCCTATCCAACTTGGGATGAAAACTTTCGTAGAATTTTTACTTTTTCCAAATTTTTCATTGTGAGTTTTCAATTAGCTCTCACCAATTAGTTGTGAAACTTTCTAAAACTTCCACTCCGCTTTTAATCGAGTTCGAGTGCACTCAATATTTAGCTTCATTGTTTTAAGTTTTATTCCTAATATTTTCACTCTTCCTTGAATTTTCGTCGCCTTTTGGATTTGAAGAGTTGAAACTTTGGAAGTTTTCTCGAGAGCTCTGTGCTCTTATTTCGGGATGGGAGTTTTCTGATGAAGTTTTCTATCTACAGGGGGCTCAGAAGACAGGGAGCTTTGAAGGCGACTTCTATTTTTGAAAAAGGTACATTCTCTCTAATAAAAGAAAGAAAAATCCAAGTCGATGTTTATCTACTGCAGTGCAAAGGAACGTTCTAAACAAATCGTCTCATTTGTTTGAATAATAGTTGTTGACTTAAGACGAACAGTAATATTGACAATAATTCCCATTTCAAAACTGCATGGATTTAATGGAATAAAGATAATAAACTTGGTAACTCTGTTGTTTGTTTTCATATTATCATAATTCCGTTTAACTTCTCTTCTCTCCTGTAGATATTCTCTTCTCCCCTAATGTTGCCTTTGAGTGGAGAGGGGGACTCCCTCCCTGGCCTGGGTAGGAATGGGAGGGAGATGGGCTGTCAACACACCCCTGGGAAGTAGCATAACATTAATCTTAATCTATGTCTCAACACGATTCTGTCTTGTAAAACCTCACATTTCCTAATTATAATATAATAAGACAATGAATAATAAAATATCAGATTTTTTTCTCTACAGCATTCAAATACCTACTGAATAGCTTCCGAGGTTTTCACTGATTCTTGACTCATTTCTATCATTCCCTAGGCTCCTTTGAATTAAATATTGAAATTACAAATTACTGTATACCTGAAAACTCTTTCTTTGTAATGAAGAATTACCTATTTCTACTTCTTGATATGATTGATGGTAGAATCTATAATGAAAGGTGTCCTAGACAGAAATACTTACTCCCCATGTAAAGTGACCACGAGAAGTACGAAAAAAATCCAGTAGTTGAGTTGAAAAATATCTAAAATCCCAAGTTGTGTACGTATTTGTTTTCAGGGACAAAATTAGGATTTGGCAAGATACACGGCAATCGACATAATATCCTTTGAAATTGTGAAAACTAACACTGACACAAAAGATAGACCTTTTCAAAATTTCAAGTCAATCAGATCGGTTGAAATAGATCAAAAATTAATGTTAAAATAAATAGCATGCAGTCAAGATAAGAGACAATATTAATAAGAATAATGAAAAAAGATCAATTTATATCGGATTGATGGTCAAGTTTTACTACTATTATAGGTACTTTGGTACTTTTGAAAATGTGATTCAATGAAGGGAGATTTTCACAATCTGGGGAAAGAAAAATAAATACTGTACCTATGAGACTTCTATCGAGACCTCACTGAAACTGTCCCTGAGAGTAGCGTATAGGTACCTCTGTAGAATGAAATTTGTTCACTATTAGATATTTGCTCTGGCAAAGAAGACGGCGGAGGCTAAAAATATTTATTCAGGCAAAAACTATACCTACAGATATTTGTTTAGAATATATTCATTACATAATGGTAGATATAGAATTGTATTTTTTATCATTAATTTCTTCTCTTGAATGAAAGAAAGAAATTAAAATATTATTTTACGTGTAATTAAATCCAGAGAAATAATGTTAGTTTGCTTTTCCCATCATAAATGCAATTGAGCAAAAAGAAAGCTTTACTTTTCAGAAAATAAACTTTCAAGGAGTTTTTGAATTTTAAAGGATAAACTGTCTACCTAGAGTGTTTATATTACAAATAGGTATATTGTTTTCTTCGGTCAATGAAGAAGTCCTTTCAAAGTCAAATAGTCAAACCTCAAGCTACATAAATTTACTTCATAATGTCTGCTCAGGGAGGACAGATCCCGCTTTAATTAGTAATAAAATAGACAGGCCTCGAAATCCTACAAGAGAAACTCTTTCAATGTTCTGGGAAGATGAAATGATGATAATAAAATAAATGAAATAAACCTATAAAATATTCTGAAAAAGGATGAGTCAAAACTTCAGAAGTTAAAAAGCTACTTCTGAAAGGAAATCAAGGCTACTAAACTTTTTAGCATGAAACTTTCAATTTAAAAGAGAGGAAAAAGGGACACATCATCAGATGCTTAAGTTTACAAAAGCAAGTGTTATGGAGATACCTAATTTTCTTGAAAACCCTTTCCCTCATGAAAAGGCAGAGGATGTTCGTGTTTTATATACTTTAGAATTTTTTCTAAAGAGCTTCCGTGCTACATTTTTTATTCATAAGGTCCTTCGTTCCTTGTTGATGTCCTTTTTATTCATAAAGACTGTAGTTGTAGTAGATTGTATGAGCAGTTAATTCATAAAAAGTGCAGACATTTCTGTCTTAGGCTAATAGATAATATAATTATGAACTAACTCCCAAAAGTAATTCGATTTTCATTATTAATATTATCTTAGCACGATTCAGTGGATAGTATTGATGATGCTTGATTGTTACAAACTTTAAGGTGTAGCAATAGAATTAAAATTGAAAATCGTCTTGCGTATTTGAGCAGCACCCGGAACTTTCTCTAGGTATTCTCAATATTATCTAGAGCAGGGGTTTCGAACTAGCGGCCCGCGGGCCATATGTGGCCCGCCAGACCATTTTTTGCCCCGCGTAGCTTTTTGGGATTTGTACAAAAAAAAAAAAAAAAAATCTTACTGACTTTATGGGACTTGCATATCTAGTGGTTTAAGGATGGAAGCGAAATCCGGTCAAACTCTTGCAGTATGGTCGAACTTTGAACTTTTAATTTGTATGGTCAAATTAAATTTAATGCTATGGTATTCATTAGACGACTAATATGTTTTGGTGGAGCAGAAACCTGCAAAACTTCTTGATAGAGAATCTCTTGAAAAATATTAGAAGGTATTCAACCTTCTAGCCAGTCAAAATAGAATATGTTTGTAGATCATCGTATAAAGGAACCCAAAACCAAGTGACCTTACTGAATTTTCGAAATAAAAAGGTTTCTCAAATTTCGCAAGCTTGAAAAAAAAAAAAAAAAAAATGGCAAATAAAAATCTGGAAAATTGGCACACGTAGATCAATCACAGTAATGAGCTGTACGTGAGGGAAAATTCTATACAAAGAAACAAAAAAATAAGTTAACGAGGAAAATAAACAAAAGGGAAGTCTGGGAGGTTAAAATACGTGAGACAAGAGGAGGATGTATAAGGTAGGAAACGTGAAACAAGAACAGAACATGTTCGTATAATAACATGAAAACACATTAAGCCTAGGTACTTTGTTTTCACGGATTTTTCCTGACTAGTTTTCTCCTTTATTTCCACGACAAAATGGTGTCATAAATAAATATTAGAGACTTGACACGTTACACATACCTATGGAAGTTGGAAACCCCTGATCTAGAGTCTAATATGTTTAATACAAATTTAATTCTTTACACAGTTTTCATCCTACCTAGGTGCATACGGTTTTTATAATTTGTTCAATGTAATAAATCATAAAATATAAACTACCTGCCTGAAACATTGTTAGCTATTAGTTATAAATATCAGCTACTTATTGATTTCTCTTCAAAAATAACTTATTGCGTTTCTTATAGGTACTTAACGAAAGAAATCTAAAGTTAAAAAATAAAAGATTTTAATTGTTGTGAACCCTACAAAAAATGTACTCTATCTGAACGGCTTAGGAGCACTATAAAATTATCAGTACTCGAAATGTATGTCAACGAAATAATTATGCATTTAATATCATGTTAAAAAGCTTGCGAATTAATAGAAAAACTTCCTCTAAATAAGTTAAAGTCACAACTTAAATTTTACTAGCCTAAGGAGACATATCTTTTGTAACCGCTTCGTGAAACTCTTATAAAGTCCTCTAAAAATCAATGTGGACAACGAATCGAGAGTGAAAAACTAAAATAATATGAAAATCAGGGGGTCCAGAGAAGAAGGAAATCGGATGTGTGAAGAAAAGTCTCGATAACACCTGTGGAAATAACTGAAAGCTGAGACGGGGACTGAAAGCAATGTGGTCTGCACATTTGTGGACCGGTCTTCTATTTATTCTACTTATGTGCTCCATGTTATGTAAGTAACTTGCCATCTTGATTATATATATTTTTTAACCAATTTCTTTTTTAACAATTTCCTGTGTGTGTTATTAAAAATTTATTTTTAACCACCGTTTTATTTCAGGAAAGTCGTCAGCTTTGAATAAGTTAAATTCTCGTAGGAAGGAACGTTTGATTTGCATTTTAAATGAGCTTAACATACTCTCTAAACACACCTAGGTACATGAAAATTGCTGGTAAATATATTAGTATTTAATATTTCACTTCTATTTATGATGTATAGGTACTAATTTAAGCATGCAGGTATGTGCGAACTTATTTCAAGTAGGTACAAAATAAGCGGATGAGAACAATTTTCTCCGAGTTAATTTTTCTTTCATTGTGAGCTCTTTTCCGAGCCTTTGGTAAATCTTGCAGTCAAATAGGTAAACCATGCTGTCGAAATGGAATCTAAACCCCGCTTCACCACAACAGAAATAAATTCATGACATAATATTGCTCCTCAGTAGTCACTTCTATTTCGTTCAATTTTCCATGAAATGGTTTATTAAATTTAACATTGATTCAATGGGTGGAAAATTCACCTACATCCAATCCTACTGCTTCCTGTATTTGTTTTCGCTTTATAGGAAACTCGGTATTATTATTATTAGATATTGCATTATTATTATTATATATTATTATTATTATTATTATTATTAGTAGGTATTATTATTTCCAGCTCGGATTTTTGTGGTTATTGCGAATAGTGTTACATCCCTATCACAAAAAGGAAATTTGGAAGCATATTAGAAGGATTATTATTAGTGTTATTTCCATTTTGGAACTCCGCAGTCACAAAATAAATAAGGTCTTAATTTATTTGACAGGTATTTCATTGCATGTCACATCCAACACCACCACCTAATTCATAGAAATCTGAATTAATGAAATCTGAACAACTGAAATTTGAATTCATGTTTCAAATGAAATTATGATAGAGATTATCTCGTCTGATAAGTAAATAATTTATGTGTAAGCATTAGGTAAAATATCTACATAGGTAAGTACATATTCTGTATAAGCTTACCTACACATTGGGTACCTACGTCTCACAAAAGAAGAACGAAATGACGAAAATCACCTTGAGTTCGATCTCAGATTACAGTGGAACTGTGTAATTGGAAAATTCAGATTGGAAAAGTCTTGTAATTTCTCTTCTTTTCCTGCTTTCACTTCATTTTCAATCTCACATCTTTAAGGATTTTTTTTTCTTTGAAAGAAAAAATTCCTAAAAAGTCGACTAGGAAATTGTTCCACAATAAGAGATGTATTATTCATTAGAATGAAAGTTTATCATGCAAATTTAATTCATTCGCTTTCATATTCTTCATGTTAAGATTGTCAAAGTAGATACTTATTTGTGTTTTAAATTGTCTTCATAAAACAAAATAAAATAAAAATCAAATTTCATTTTGTCATTATGGAAAAATTATAAAGATTCTGCTATATTGAGAGAGGTCTGATCGTGTGAATAATAGCTTCATTTACAACCCGTTGAATTCGTTGAAATATTGACAAATTAAATAAAATTCTATTTGTGGTGCTCTATGCGAAATTTACTGAGTTGTCAATTGAATACCTCTATCTAATAACGACTTTATTACTCAACTTTTTAGTAGATAGATAAAAACACTGCAGACGAACATACAGCAGGTAGGTACTCAGGTTCTTGTCTTGATTTTAGAAGTAAAATATTCTCAAAAATTTAGGATGAAATTTGAAATTTCGAGATTTCAACAACAGAAGGAGGAGAATGACAGAGTGGGAGAGAGAAAGGAGGATAGGAATAAAGGAAGAAGGAAAGAGAGACGAAAAGCTTCTACAAGAGCTGAAAACTCGAGGAGAATTTTGATTTCAAGATTTACTTACCATACTATTGTGAATGCAATATATTTCTCCTTATCATACCCTTTTCTGCACAACTTTGGGCACTAGACATTTCTGTATGACTTGCATATAAAATTATAAATCCCAGTTTACCCGAATCTTATTTCCCTTTTTTCCTTCAATGTTTTTAATGAAAAATCCAAGAGGAATTGGAAATGAACATGGGAATAATACAAACATAGGTAGGTAATAATAAATTTATTTTTATGTAGATCTCAAGGTCAATAGTGTAACTACCTTAGGGACCTTTCGTTTTAATTTTAGATTCCAAATTAAAACTCATTTTCTTACCCAACTTTCCACAAGAAAGTCTTTTGTTATGTTCGAAGAATATTACAGATTACAGCCTCTAATTCTGAAAATTACGTGGGATTTTTTTCCCCCCGTCATCTTTTTCCCTTTCTCGTGCTTCTTATTCTACTTCTTTTCTTTGAAATCTTTCCTAAAGTTTACAACAAAACTAGATGTTTCTAATACCAGTAATATACCTACTTAACAAAAGTTATTCACTCAAGATTATACTTTTTCATTGAAGTTGACTTCTTCATCCCACCTATTTTTTTTTTTTTTTTTTTTTCCCCAATTTTATCTGCTGTACGTGAGGGAAAATTCTATACAAAGAAACAAAAAAATAAGTTAACGAGGAAAATAAACAAAAGGGAAGTCTGGGAGGTTAAAATACGTGAGACAAGAGGAGGATGTATAAGGTAGGAAACGTGAAACAAGAACAGAACATGTTCGTATAATAACATGAAAACACATTAAGCCTAGGTACTTTGTTTTCACGGATTTTTCCTGACTAGTTTTCTCCTTTATTTCCACGACAAAATGGTGTCATAAATAAATATTAGAGACTTGACACGTTACACATACCTACTTGACAGTGGGTAGACCGAGACAAAACAGAAAAACAAGGGCACTGTCAACCCTTAGTCGAAAAGATCTTATTTGGTAGCTCTATTTCGTCATTTCGAATGGACATTTTGACAATGAAAGGATGCGCCTTGGCTGTCACTAAACGACATGCCTAGCTTCAATAAGTGACATTGTACTTAGCCATCAACTTGGACATTTTTCATGTAACATCTATACCCCCTCTCTGTGTCAGATTTACTTGTAAACTTTCATAGATAACAGGTACCTATTGATGGGTTTCACTTAAGTGGCTAAGGCGAAGTGAAAATAAACTGCTAGTTTTTCAATATACGAAGAAGAAAAGAAAAAGAGGTGACTCAACGTTTCAATTTTTTTCCTAAAGATATTAAAAATTGAATTATAAACATTTTGCCTGCTATGGTGAAGTTTATATTCTTCCGTTCCAGTGGGGGTAATCTTGTGGAACTGAGTGTGAGCGGTGAAGAGATGAAATTCATGACCCTGAACAATAGATCAGTCAGCTGATGAATGATCTAACGTAGACACGAAAAATTGCTTTTGGAAGTTTATTCTTTTTTACCAGTATGACGTGCAAATACATAAAATAAACGATAGGAGATACAGACTGCTTTATGTTCAATTGTGGAATTATTCAGAATAGCGTGAAATCGTAAATTTGTGTTATCTTCAACACGAGTGAACTATATTCACGAGGTAGTAAATCAAGAAATTCGTGAATACTTGCGGTTTTCTCTAAAACTTTACGGCGCCTTGGGAAAATTTTAACCATGTGATCTTTCATGAAAAAAAATAAAAGAATGAAAACTGGGCATTCATCCACCAAATGCGCTTAAAAGGTCTTTTTTCCTAGAAAATTGCAAGTCTCTAAAATTATAATTTTGAGAAACCATGGAAACTGGAAGAAAGGGTTTGGGGCACAATATTGCGTAAGCGAAACTTTGACACCTTCCAGAAATTTATGACGCCAAGATCTCCATGTGAGATTAAAATGTTCCGTTTTGGAAGCAGTCTGCCAGTTTTCACAAAATTTGACCTTTGTCCCACCACGACTTTCCTTCCTTTGTCCTGTAATTTTATGGGAGAGATTTTTTTTTTTTTTTTTAATTACGTACCGAGATTATTATGGCATGTCCTTTCAAACCTTTAGTAACAATAATGGACTCACAGATAACAGAAAAAGAAATAATAAACACCCTATTCCACAATCACCCCGTGCGAGCTGATATACGAATACATAAACTCAATTCATAGTTTATCCTAAGTATGTATCGTAGGCAAAAGGAAATTGGTACACAGGAAGCAGAGAGACAAACACGAAAATATCCGACTGCGATGCTTTCAAGTCTAAAGAAGCATCAATAAAAGGAAATAGGTACAGAGGAAGCAGAGAGACAAACACGGAAAGGATGACAAAAGAGAGAGTCTAGAGATGTGAAAATTTTGCAGAGGAAACACCCGAGCCAAATTGATTCCCAACTCAGGGGCAAAAAAGTAAACAAAAATGTGTAAATAGGTATAAGTTCCTGTAAAATAACAAAAAAATTGATCTTTTCACACGCGAAATAAAGATATTTTCATTGTCCTGAAAAGTAAGACCAATATAGTACAAAATAGTCCTTTGAGCCGATGCATGAGATTGTGCAACATCCTGGCTAATCCTCCCTTCAATATTGATGTTCTTAGTGAGTCTCCTGCATCCATTAAATCTAAACTTCTGAGTCTTCCCTCCTTGCACCAGGTGGCTGACAGCTAACTTTTTTGTTAGCCTTTTGGTGTTTTTATTATTATTTTTTTTTCTTTTATTTGTTTAATTTTACTGTAGTTTTAAGTTAGGGACTTGCTGTACTAATGGGTAGCCCCCATGAATTGAAATAAAATTAAAAAAAAAAAAAAAAAATCCTCGGAGATAATTATACGTAAAATCAAAACTTCTGAGTCTTCCCTCCTTACACCAGGTGACTGACAGCTAACTTTTTTGTTAGCCTTTTGGTGTTTTTATTATTTTTTCTTTTATTTGTTTAATTTTACTGTAGTTTTAAGTTAGGGACTTGCTGTACTAATGGGTAGCCCCCATGAATTGAAATAAAATTAAAAAAAAAAAAAAAATCCTCTGAGATAATTATACGTAGGTACTGTGTTTACCTAAAACGTCCTTTCACAAATAGGTGATCGTGGGAATGGTGCATAATAATTGTGTAATTAAATCACAATAGAGGGGAAGATTTTATTAACTTTATTTATTTTAACGTGAAATATCAATAGATGCAACTATGCAGCCTGTTCCTTTTTAGGACATAGGACTTGGACTTGCTCATCGAGCGTTGATTGTAAGAAACAAAATGATAATGTTGTTCTTAAAATTTGAATTTCATTAGAAATTTTGTACGGGGTTTTCATTTTCTGCTGAGGAAAGCCTGGAGGAGATTATTCGAATTTTAACTCTTTTAAAATTTAGAAATAACAGTTCTTACTAGTTTTAAATACCCTATGTCAAGTCTTTTTATTTTTATTGGCTTTCCAAAGCTTTATTGCTTCCAAAATCTCTCCTCTCTCCATGTTGTCTTCTTAACGGTTCATGTAGCATCAGTTTTACAAGTAATATGATTTTCTTGATTAAATTATGGTAATGTACCCCCGTACGTGATGAAACGTTATCCAATTGCTATCTGCACGCGTTACGCAATGAGGGCCCATTATCTCCGTCATATAAGACCTAATTTTCAGAAAATGACACAAAAACAATCAGAGCGAGCAGAATACAAAACATCCGTCCTACATGCTAGACTCCCGCCGTATTTGAATTTGAAAAGAAAAAGAAAAATCTCATTAAACTGAGAAAATGGGGTTTCTCCTCCCCCTCTTCAAGAGAAGATGTGAGAAAAATTTAGATTTAACGGAATATTCCTCATGCTTCCTCTTTCACGTCTGGATTGATAGATTTTCATTTTCTCTTTTATTTTTTGAGGGGAAATGAAGATTTTTCTCAATTTAAATGTGAAAATAAACTTGTGTAGGTACCTATAACTTTGACGATGTTTCTAAAAAAATATGGACGTGTCTCTTGAGATCCGAAGAGTATGAAGGACGCGCGGAAACATTCGTACATTATTTTCTTTACGTCAATACAAGATATTTCCGCCTGTTGTTGTTCTTTTTATGTAAAAGGAAAAAAAATATAATATTTAATTTTGGACTAAGCTCTGAAATTATTTTAAGAGAAAATCTGCGTTCAACGTGTACAAATTATTGGTGCATTATTTGAAAATTTCAGAAATTTTCTGTGGGTGTTTTATTCCTGAAGCTATACCTGAAATTTATTATTGGTTCCTTTTATTTCCTTCCTAATCTTATTTCTCGAATTTAAATTTTCTTTCCTCATTCCCTTCAACGTGGGCTTGAATCTTCAAGAAATGCTTAAGAAAATATACTTCAAACAAGTATCTACCTAAGTGTAGTAAAATATTCGCTGCATCCAAATTTTTCCGGAGAAAGCAATGCAACTTAGCTCGTCAAGAAGCGCAGGAGTTTTCTCCATCATGAATGAGGAAATTTCTAATTTGCTCATTAAATTTGCTGCTTCATTTTTTATTTCTCCGGAAGAACACGGAACATATGGGATGAGGTGAGAGATGTCAGGAAGTAGGCTCCACTTCGGTAGATTGATTGAAAATCTCAAATATCCGGCACGGTGGTACTTCAAATTGGAAAATCTAGAGGGAGCTTTCTATATGCCTTAGTTCTACAGACAGTTTTCTGTACATCTGTGTTCTATAGGAGCTTTCTATATGCCCTAGTTCTGCAGGCAGTTTTCTGTACATCTGTGTTCTATAGGTACCTTTCTATATGCCTTTGTTCTATAGGCAGTTTCTTTTCCGTTCTTTCGCGTGAGGCTAAGTTCGTAACCACTTTTTGAACTACAGATTTCACTAGCATCAGCAACTTGTATTTGTGAGCAACTATTGATTGACAAGTGAGCGACAAGGGACACGCTTGAGCAACATGTATTTCTCAACTGAATATCAGGGGCTTGCTTGCTCCTATCATAACTTCTGGTAGCTACCTTGGGAAGCGTTCCAAAAAATCTAGAAAATCAATTAGGAAAATATTCTGACTTGAAGAAAAGATGTCGGAGAATACTGGGTGTTTAATATATTATAGGTAATCTCGGCATTTCCACACCTCAAGGGTTAGACATGTAGATATTAGGAGTATTTTCCTTTGGGGAAACTGACCACTGGTCCACTGCAAACGGAATGAAGCAGTTGTCATAGTGGTCAATCTGGTGCTTTGGCATCTCCACTAACTAATAATTTTTTCAGTCCAGCTTACGAGGGCACAGTTTTCCGGATGATGCTGGCAGCATTGCTTCGCTGGACAGTGTCTTTGGTTCAGGAAGAACTTCGACATTTTACTTAGGAAATATTTTATTTTAGGTTTGGACTCGCTCTACTAAATATCATAAGTCGTTCTGTTTCTTAGAACAGGTACACCCTCGATTTTGCCCCCAGAACTATAAACAGTGGAGAAAATTTTGCCGAGAATTAGGAGACGAATTATTTTTAATCACTTTCTTTCTCTCTCGCCTTCCCCCTTTCTTTGTCTCTCCCTCGCTCAATATACCTCCATAACATCCCCAGTGGAGTAGGCATATTATATTATGCCAATATTCTATATCCAAACAAAACAAGCTCTCTCTCTCTCTCTCCCTCAAACAATGGTCTACAAAAGTAAGCATAATAAATAATCTTTAATTAACAATAAAATACCTGATGCATGTTATCACCAATCGAAAAAAGAGAAGAATTAATTAATTATTAATATTATGTATTATGATATTACTAGGTACTACTAAAAATAATAATAATCTATGTCGATTCACTTCAACTTAATGACTATTCCCACTTATTCCACACTGTATAAATGAGGTACATTCTATTCTATTTTATTTTGTCTTCTATATTATATTCTATTCCATTCTACTCTGTTCCATTCCACTATCCACCTCTGTTTGGCTGAATAATCCGACGTATGCGGTGGCACATGCTTGTATTTTTACAATACATATTTCATACAGGTTTCTATAGGTATTATGGCACGGAGATTCGCACATAATTCATATTTTTGTCATATACTATTATTATTTCATTATTACTCAGCATGATTGCACTGAGTAATTCGCGAGATTATCGCGTGGCAGTTTCGACAAAATTTGTAGATACAGAATAGAACAGAATCAAAGGGAATAGAACAGAGTAAAAGGGAATAGAACAGAATAAAAGGGAATAGAAGAGAATAAAATGGAATAGAACAGAATAAAAGGGAATAGAAGAGAATAAAATGGAATAGAACAGAGTAAAAGGGAATAGAACAGAATAAAAGGGAATAGAAGAGAATGGAATGGAATAGAACAGAGTAAAAGGGAATAGAAGAGAATGGAATGGAATAGAACAGAGTAAAAGGGAATAGAAGAGAATGGAATGGAATAGAACTGAGTAAAAGGGAACAGAAGAGAATGGAATGGAATAGAACCAGTGGCGTAGCGTGGTCTAAATTCAAGTGTAAGGCGTGTAGGGTACTAATTTCCATCATCCATGCTCTTCATGGATTGGCATAGACAAGTATAACTAGGTACCTACCTACCTTCCCAGTTCCACACTCGCCTTAGTATGCCTGATAATCCTGACTAGGAAAATTGTTCAACTATAAAAAAAAAAATGTGTACTTTAAATACCCATAAACATTGCATGGAACGCACGGTTTAGAAGTTATAAGCAAAAAACTGACAAAAGTGCGAAATTTCGGCCGTTTTCTGGCGGTTTTTCCGCCGCCAAATGTTCTCCCCTGAACTCTCGAGTTCTCAAATTTTTGGTATTACAATTTCGCCTAAAGATCCTATGAACAAGAAAGTTGTTTACCCTAATTATTGCAAGGTGGACTTCCCCTATTTCTATTAAACTGATTTTAAAAACATGCTTCACATTCACACATTCTAAAGAGTATCTCAGCATAGGAGCATCATAGTCAGTACACGTTCTTTGTTCTAAGGCGTCCTACATTCTCACTATTTAACACGCATCCAATTCCATACCAAAATAGATGTGGTTGGGTAAGTAATACCCTTTCATACATGTAGCGGTGTAAGGTGCCCTGCATAGTGTTCTTACTGTATCTTATCCCGACGCAGTGGGATTTTTATCCCTTTTCAGGGATTTTTCAGGTCTGACTGGGATAAAAATGAATTTAGGGATTTTAAGGGATTTTTAACAATTTTAAGTGATAATAATTTTTATTCATCTAATAAAAATAGGGTATTTGAGTGAAATTTCGAGTGTATGGCCGCCATACACGCCTTATATGGACGCTACGCCACTGAATAGAACAGAGTAAAAGGGAACAGAAGAGAATGGAATAGAACAGAGTAAAAGGGAATAGAAGAGAATGGAATGGAATAGAACAGAGTAAAAGGGAATAGAAGAGAAAGGAATGGAATAGAACAGACTAAAAGGGAATAGAAGAGAATGGAATGGAATAGAAGAGAATGGAATTTCAAAAGCGTTCTCTACAACTCAACCCTAAAAGCTTAAAGCTCTATCATAATAATTATTTTAATAATATGGTCATATGCTAAAAAAAATAGTGGTAAAATTTTATCAAATAATGCGGTTGAATTTTCACAACCACGTGTACTTGGCGCTTTATATGAAGCAACTAATTTAGGCATATTAAAATCTTTCCCGAAATTTTTGCTGTTTAAATAAACTGAAAATTCGCCTAAATTTTTGAGCTGAAATTTGCATTAATCAATATTTATTTTATAGGTTTTGGTTTGACGTAGGTAATTTGATTGAAATTAAAAAAAAAAAAAAAAAAAATGTGATTTTATAGGTTTTTGTTTTACGTAGGTAATTTGATTGAAAATAAAAAAAAAAAAAAAAAAATGTGATTTATCGCTCTGAATAAAGGTGCATACTTGTAATAAATGCCATATTTCGTAAATATCTAATATATCCTAGTTGTATCACGCCATATCCTAGTTGTAAATATGGAAATAAGTTGAAGCCATAGTTATAGTAGGATGATCGTATTATTAGGGTTGTGGAGATTTTAATTATGTTTGAGAGTACGGTAAACTTTACTACCGCAAGTTTACTCGTCTTCACATCCTTTCGCCATAAAAAAAGGCACCATAACGAGCAATAAAATGTGGAAAATTTTAATTTCTCTAAATGGCCCTAGTTTGTTTTCTTAAGGAAAAGTTTCTAAATCCCCTGCGACTGTAATTGAAAAAATAAAATAATAATAAAAACGGCAAATTTTTCTATCTAGGTCAAATCGAAGACCAACAGAAAAGACCCGAGTGCATATAAGGATCTAAGGAAACAGAGAGCCCCTCTATACCAATGTGTTTTCTTGTTTTCTTTTACTCAGGAGAAAAACATTAATCGATTTTGAAATGACAGGAGAATCTTATTACTGTTTTGTTTAGTTAGTTAAAGGTTTCTACAAAATTTCGGTTGGCACTGATTAGGTACCTATTATCTAGGTACCTCGAGTAAATTAGTAGGTACATACCTACATATAGGTAGCTTTGAACACTAGCAACCAACACAAATACCAAATTCCCTGATGTTCCTTTTTGGAAATAATTATAGAAACCCACCTTTGCAGAAAATGCATAGAAACATAAAACTACGCGAGAGGAAAACGAAGATTGCATACATACTTCTATTCTTTTATGGAGCGAAAATAATGAGGTTTTCTTTTATGGCGAGCTTTATATTACGTTACGTAAGTAAGTATTCATCCATCGGCAATAGAATGATTTTCATGGTGAAATCCGCTGTCCGCAAAATCATAATAAAATTTATTATAATGTGAAATGCTTTATTGAAAATAGCTATAACAATGTACGAGAATACTGATGCAATTTTGAAACGAAATACGTAGGTACCTACCTCGTAGGTGGAGGTATTTTGTAGCTGATGTGTGGTTAAAAATATTGACTTCCGAACTGAAAATTCTGGGTTTGGATTCTGACAGGGGCGGATTTTTTGTTATATCTTCAAAAAATAAACAAAAATGAAATCAAATCAATCAAATCAAATCATGGTATCTTTGTGGTAAAGCAGAGAGCTTTCTCACAATTTTGTAGGTATCACAATATTACAAGCCTTTCATTTACTCAATCATCATATTTATTATCGCTCATCTCTTCGACTTGTAATTGCGCCACTGGTCGCTACTTGATTAAAGTAGCTACTCAATTGTCCTCACGAGGCTGAGTGCACCCCGAACTCCAAGCACAGAGCCGAAAAAAACCTCGGCCCCACCAGGAATCGAACCCGGACCTCCTGCGTGCAAGCCTAGTGTGATACCCACTCGGCCACGGAGGTTGCAAATAAATAAAAATAATTATCACAGTAGCATTGATATCTAAAAGTCAAATCAAAGTATGTTTACATAATTTTAACACAAGTTTTGTCCACTAGGTAGGCATACAAGTCTTTGTTCGCTATTTTTGCAAAAACAAATTTTACATCACTCCTAGAAGGACAGTGTGCCCGAATGAGAAGGGATAATTATTGCGAGACACTACAATTACAAAGAAGAATGAATATTATAAATGAAAACGATTTTATAAATAATATTCCGAGTATGCAACCTCAACCAGACAGGCGTGAGACTAAGGTAGAATAAAATTCGACTCTGATAAATATAACGATAACGCCTAAAAAATGAATGGAAATAATTATTTTTGCAACCTTGTTCGAAATAGGTAGATACATTCTTTTATTGATGGTTATTGGTCATAAAATAGAAAATATCATTGCCTCCCTATTCCCATGAATAGTCCCATTTCTAATAGTACACAAGTCCCATTTCCTGAGTAAAGTCTCTATTGTTTTCTCTTATCTCTCTTGCTTGATGAAGGTGGAAGAGCTTACAAGGAATCCTTGTTTGAATATCCTCAAGAGAGAAACAATACTCATGCATTGTGTAAGACCTTTGAAGACAAAAAGACTGTGCTAAATTTGTTGTTATTCAGTTTCATATTTTTATATATATATATATACAATATTATAGATTACAATAATCATGATCGAAGATATCCCGTAAATATCTATGATAGAATAGAATATACCGTGTTTATCCTGCAGGATAGGACTAGGACTGAAAAGTCCCTTTACTCCCGCAGCCTAAACAAGGTCTATATTTCATAGGTAAAGTCTAAACAAGGTCTATATTTCATAGGTAAAGTCCAAAAAAATCGCAATCAAAGAGTTGTTTGATTTTTACAAAAATAAAGGGGTAAAACTGGACTCTGCCATCGACGCGACGTTGGTTGGGTGGAAGAGCCCCAAGTTCCGTCCCTGTCGCCACTCGTGTTGTGTTTAGCCTCCGTCGCGACTTCTATCTTAGTTTCCATCGGGCTGCCAAATTTTCTAAACATTATATCTTAACACTTTGACGTCCACAAGTTATCGTTCGCGAATCCGAAGATATTTTTGTTGCCACGTGTGAAATAATTTTGATACTAGACGCCGCGCCGTGTTAAGAAAATGGCGGAATTCACATTTGCATGGATAATATGGATATAAATGATAAAAGAAAATGTAAATGGTTTATCGACCTAAACTTGAACGGTGTCAATAAAATTAACACTTGTAGAATTATGTTATTGCTTCAAATAATACTTGCCTACATTGGTTTATTCCTCATTAGGTGATTCAATAAGTCTACCTTATATTCAAAAATTTCCCGATATTTTGACGGAAATTCCAAGTTGGTTTTCATGGAAACGTCAGCAATATCATGAGGTTTGCTTCGACAAAAATATTGTAAACCTCCCAAGAGGCACCCTTCAGAGTTTTTCTCGCATTTCATGTATGTATTTTCCCCCTAAAGATTCTGCCTCTTGTTTTCCGAACTGCTTAACTTGTACACCATATCGTTTCATTTCATCGGATTATTCCTGTTTCTTCGCCTCAATCTTCTTTATTTCACTTCTCCTTTTTGCGTTCAATTCACTGGAGGTTACTTGTCTTGTGTCTTCAGGCCCATAACCAGGATTTTATTGAGGGGGGAGCTCAAGAGTCCAAACAGTGATGTACCGGGGAGATGCTCAAATATTTCAGAGTCTGGCCTATACAGTAAAGAAGAAAAATAAAACCTGAAGGGGGGAGGGGTGGGCCCCCTCGTCCCCCCTCCTCTATATACGGCCCTGTATGTCTTTGTATATCTTCTTTTCTTTTCTTCCTATACTTGAAGCTTTTGCCATGTACATTCGTTTGTGTTTAGACTTTTCACCGCCACACTTTATTTATTATTGTATTTTATTCATCCTTGTCTTTCGATTTTTTCATTCTTTGGTGGAACTTTATTTGTTGGGCTAGAACACCCGATGTCATGTCCCTAAGGGATTACAAAAGGTTAAAATATAAGATTCCCCATTCTCTTCACCTCTCGCATTGTTTTTTATGATTTTCAATTAAACTAGGTTAAGATTTTTGTGTTAATGCAAAGAAAAAGGATTTCAGTTGGAAATATTATTTCTCTATTGCATGAGAGATATTTTGTAAGATATAAATCGCTGGTGTCCTCAATTTCTCACGATAAAATACACTTTGCAGTGTATTGCTTAGGACAGTTTCCCCAGTTTTAGAAGACTCTTCTTTTCTCAAAGCTTCTTTTATTATTTCAGAGAAACTGTCCGGGTGTCCCCCAGGCCCCAGTTAATTTTGCCATATAAGAAGAACAAAAACCCACAGTTTTTAACTTACAGGCTTTTTGAATAGACCATTGTTGTAGAACCTGTCATAATCATTGTTTGTTCGTGGTAAAGCTTATAGAGCCTCTTTACAATTTGTGTCGACATTATTAATTTTCTAGACCCTTCTATGAAGATCCTTTTCCAATTCTCGTAATTTTTTTTTTTGCGTCTATCATAAAAGTAGTTGGAAATGGGGATTTGGAATGTTATAGCAAATAGATACAGCTACCTAAATTTGCTTATACTTAATACCTATGTACGTACACGGTACACAAATTTTAATGCTTCAAGAAATTTACTTTTTATAGGTAACAAGACAATGAAATATAAAAGTTAAAAGTTCAATAAATAATGGAGAAACTAGAAAACTTTTACATCAAGTAAAGCGCTAACTTTGGTCTCCACAAAGCAGAAGTAAAAACCTAATAGAAAAATCAACAGAACTGTTAGTTTATCATAAAATTTTGCTGACCAAACGATAATTCCGAAGAATTGCTGACACCTGACGGAAGGTAACAAGTAACAACTGTGGTATAGGTACTTCTCTTTTACTTTCTATTACCTACCTAAAAGTACAATTATAAATTGTTGACCCACAAGCCCACAAGGGGAAAAATTATATTTCAATGGTACATATATAATTTTAGTTATTTTCAACGATGAAATAATATTGTATTCCAGCTTCATTTTCAAAGGGCAGACTTGTTAAGATGGAAAATATTCGATATTTAATGAGAAATATTATGGAAGGTTGTGATGATGACATCAGATTTTTTCACCCTCCCTGAGTTCTACTGTTGCTAATATTTATTTTACTGAGTGTACTCGTATAGTTGTATACTTACAACACTGGTGATACTGCTATCCTGTAATGCTGATGAGGATGTTGTGGAAATAGAAAAAGGTGGGGTCACGTCCCAAGAAAATTATATCCGTCAAAGCATGTTTTCGCAATATATAATTTTAGCATGCTAATAATAACTTCAAGGTAGTGAAGAGAAGGGATGCATTTTCATCAAGCAACCCTTCCTTTTCGTTGTAAGTCACCAAACCTTTTTTTCTGGGCGTTGCAGTCACATTTTTTAACTCCAAAGTTACAATCCTTGAGGGATTTATTTCTAGGTCAAACTAAGGAAGGTGGAGGGCGAGACTCTCAGTCCGAGATTGGATGCTCCACAAGTAATGTTTTTATAAAGCATCTTATGAACGAGCGACATTGTCCAAGTATTAGGTTGGTCACAGTCTCATCCTAACAGGACAATATTGACAATAAAGCTCTATTTGTTAAGCTGCAAAACACACATCGCTGAAAAATACCGACATCATCACAGAAAATGTTGCTTAGTTGATCGTTTATCAGTCGCTTTTCGCTATCTGGTTTTTCCTGTAATATTATCCCGAGGAAACTTTACTCCCTGTAATACAAAATTATATAAAGTTCTCAAAGTACAAGACATCTTCATACTTCATCTTGGAAAATCCCTTTCCAAAAAGTACGAGAATAACGTATATTAATGAATATTTTACGTGTTCGCTTATGTGATCACATCCTAAAATATCTGGAAAACTAACAATGTAATGTTTACATTTTCTGTTTCTGATTTGCTGATTATATTCTTCTAGTGAAATACAAGAGTACAAAACTTCTTACTTATGTAATTCAGCAATGTGTTACTATCTCGGAGCTCATGTTCTATAATGTTCTACTGATGTTACAACCATCATGTGGCTTATATTATGGTATCAATGGAAATACGAAATGATAACGAGATTATCAGATGGGAACCTCTTCAGTGTACAGAACAAACTTACCTTTACCTATTCATTATTTGTATTGGGGTATTGTAAGGTTTTGAGTTCGATTTCTGGTGAAGTGTTTTTTTCCACATCTGGCCTCTTGAAGAGTATAAATTTTATGGCTACTTGAATGAAATAAACGTGAGTAGTGATCAGCGGAGACGATCAATAAGTTATTAATACTGTAATATCTACTAAAACCGGGTCATGTCTTTGTCCTAACAGAAATAATAAACAATCATAATTATAACAGCTGACAGCAACAACTGAACACGAAATACTGTGGTACTGAAGAGTACATAGTCTTCATTATCATTACTATCAGAATGGTAAGAGAATTATGCTGACATCTACTTGCTGATTGTAAATTGATATACCTGGATCAGTATACCTACTCTCACACCACAATAATCTCTACAAGATTATAAATACAGGTCACCTAAATCTAGAATAGCATAGTGACATAGTTGTGTTCCTTCGGTTGGTGCTTTCAGTACTGCCACCATGAAAGTTCAATTTTTAGCCCTCGTTTTTGTTTTACAGGTAGGTGTTGTAACTGCTTGAAAGTTTGTGTTTTATTTTCGGTTTCAAACACTTTTTCCACTTTTCTTGGGTTAAGTAATTTTCTTACGGAGGCAGCTTGTAACTTCCATAGCTATTTTCTAGACCCCTTTCCACTATATTTTTCTTTCTAACTTTTCTTCATCTTATATTTCTTCTTCTTTTCCTCCTCCTCCTCCTCCTCCTCCTCCTCCTCCTTATTCTTCTTATTTTATTCTTATTTTCTGAATTTCCTCTAATGTCTCTCTCACCCTCTCTCCTCCTTAGTATTCTCTCTCTTTTTTCCTCTCATGTCTGGAAAATTTGATAATTATTTTGTTGTTTTCTCATTTTGAGTATGACGCACATTTTTTTTTTGTTTTCATTTTTACCTTTTTCGAGCCTTTTTTCCCCAATTTACAAAGATCTCCTGAACTGAGGTCGTACAATATCAGACAAATTTCACTTGCAAAACGTACCGTACGTCTTTAGCCATCTTGGAATGGACGAAGCAAATTTTTTTCCTCGCATCTTGTTTGTCTTCAGTACTCTTCTCTCCTCTTTCACAATTACACGCTTGCGAAGCTAATTATTGTAAACGAAGCAGGAAGCAAATAGCATTGACTTTTCTCCACGCGTTCATATTGTAGGTACCTAACAAGTAGGTATTTACCTAATTACCTATATTAACTGTACCTAGTCATTGCGTTTTTTTTTTTTTTTTTTTTTTTTTTTTTTTTTTTTTAAACTTCCTTTTTCTCCTTTCCCTTCCTGTCTCCGTACTCTCCGTCATCATTGTCTTTGATCCCTCCGTCCCTCGTTCTTCTATCTCTCCCTCACTCTTGCTCGATTTCCCTTTCCCTCCCTAGAACCGCACGTGTGAGCTACTTTTTCCTCTTGTTCCCGTATTTCTTATTGTTTTCCGTCCTCCTTTGTCCCCCCATTCTTCATATTCCCATTCTTTTTGATCTCCTTTTTCACATTATCTCGTCTGTGGAATACGCCTGAATTCCCCTCCTCTTCCCTCTCTTCTTCATGGCCAATTTTCCCTTTGTTTTTGAAAAGATGAGCCGCACACAAGCAGGTAATACTATAAGTACACAAACACGAGTTTACCTTTGTCCCTGCTTATTGTATACGCCACAAAGTGGTTGCCTCTTCTTGTAAACAGAGGTATCCTATCGGAGGCATTTTAGTTTTAGGCTCATTTGTTTTCCAATTTGAGCCAATCGATAATACCTAGAACTTTAAAGGCTATCTCCCACTCAAAAGCCTATTAAAACAAGACTAAAAACCTCGAATTTTGCTCGAATAATTAATCTAAGCCCTTTTTTTTCTGGAAAACAAAATAGAAGTCACACATAGTAGGTTTTTTACTTTTGCATACACTACAAAATATTAAAAGACCTCGGTTAGATGGCTGGGATGAAGAGAATTTCTACCCCTAACCTAGGATGGTACTTGAGCATAATATAATAAATTATGTTAATATTGTTAATTTTAAGTGTTAATGTTAATAATTATGTTAAGTTAAGAAGGCGATTCCCTCTACTGAGAAATGTAAAAAAAAAAATCATAACCTGGTCTAACCTGCCCTTATTCATTCGCCCCGACACCATTACTTTGCTGTTAATTATTATTTGGGTTAATTATTTATTTAACCTAATTGGACTCCCGTCAGTACGTGAACAGATTTCATAATTGTTTCCTGTCCAATCACAGCAAAGCTTTTCATTTCCGGGACAAAGTTTGCAATTTAAACCTCTCCAAAGGGAAAGATAGGGTCACTTCCTCTCCTGGAAGTCTTGTAAAACTGTGAATTCCCCAATTATCAAGAGATAAGGGGCTGAAGGTGTTTTTGTGGGAAATCAGTCCTTTTATAATTCAGTAAATAACAATAACAAAACAGTGGGTACCTACATCGCAGATACAATTTGTTTTTCATACATACCAATAGCTGGATAGAATAGATCTTCACAAAATTACTGAGTCTTGAATCAAAAAAAAAGTAATAAAATAGGGCCCAACAAAAATAAAATGAAAAAATCTTGGAATTTCGCTTGTTTCTAATTCATATAATAAACTATGCCTACAGTGAATTTTCTGCTCAACTCAAAGAAAAAAAATATCTTTTCTTAAACATCCTGTATACAAATTGCTTTCAACTCATTCATCAATGTCTCAGCTCGATGTCACCCGGTATTATTTCAACTGTCAATGTCATCTATAGGCGAGGTCTATGTTTTGCCACACGTGTTAGCCGAATGGTGTAGCTGGTGTATCACTAGGATAACATATGAATCATCGCTCGTCCAGATTTTTAGTGAGAATTCCCATAGTACGATAAGAAATGGGCCAACTCGGGGGTCATTATCATTAGGAACTTGTGGGTCAATATCATTAGGGTAAAAAGTAAAAATGAAGTTTAAAAAAAATATCATTTGGGTCTTAGATTGCTATTTGGTACTTGTTTAGAAGTCATGTCAATGGAAAATTGCTACAAAAAGGAGCTGTACAAATGAGCAGTGACCAGTGTTGTTATTGGGTTAGGTTGACCCAATGCTTCTGAATAATTACCTGCTATATCTTGTCAAAAACCCTGTTGCTCAGGCAAAGCTGATGGTGCTCTTAGTGGATGTCCCAAAAGAAAAAAAAATCAAATTAAAAGACAAGAGAAAGGGTAGAGGGAGAAATTGCGATAGAAATCAAAAGGGAGGGGAACGGAGAGAAAGCTTACCTATACATAATGATTTTAGTGGATGTGCCAAAACACCAAAATTTCCAAAATGAAACACAGAAGAAATGAGAAACTGTAACACGCCACTGGTTGACACACATTATTTATCAGTTCCAATTTTGAGGCCTGACATTGTCCTCAAATTGAAGTTTTAATTTGCCTAACATTTATCTTCCCAATGCTCAACATAAGAATGCGTATGCGTTGCTTTTTTTACTTTCTATTACTAAAGTAATTTCGTTTGGAACGTTGTAGGTATTAATTCAACTTGTACAATTTTACTTTGACAAATTCTAAACACATGCACGGAACCTTTATGATGGTTCCATTTTCTTTTTATTTTATTTTTCAATACTCAAAGGGAGTTCTTTTTTGTCTAAGAAAAAACTTAAAAAAAGAGTAGGTATTATAGCTCCCAACGTTTATGTAGGTATTGTGTAGTTTTAGGTACTAGTTTTTAAAATCAAAAGTCTGCAATCGAGGTAGGTACAGGAAAGTATACATATAGCGTTAAATAAAATAATTTTCACCTATTTTACAAACACAGAACTTTCTCATTGCTTTGGGATATGACCGTGAGCTTTCGCTTGATTTAATATTAATTGGAAAAACAGGGTGAGATTTATTTACATAATAAAATTACCTATAATCGTAGGGCCTTCCGTTAATCCGTCTGACACTACAGTTAAGTTTTCCAGACACACAGGTAGACGGGCGTGACATATGGGAAATATGAAAAATATGAAAATCCAGACATTATATTTTCATCTCCTGGGAATGAAAATGTGGTCAAAAATATTGCAGCTACCTATCATGAGCAAGCGAAATAAATCTGCTTTGGAAACGGATATAAAAGAGAGTTTTTTTAATCCGATTAGAAGTGCTTTTGATTCCACAATAACACAAATCCCTGTCATGACTCAGATATATGTGGAAGTTTTCTGATAGATTACAGGTCATTCAGGAGACACAGGATTAATAAATATCCGTTTATTGGCATCCTATACCTTTTTACAAACCATCAACAGGCTGAGACTGTTGTTTTTGGCAACACTTGAAGGAAGATCATGGATAATGTTTATCCACAATGTTGAGATTGTTGGGAAACATTGCAGGAATGTTTACTGTTACATAGAATCCTTTTTGTCAAATGGGTAGTACAATGTTCAGTGGATGGAAATTACTTTGCTATTATTATTTGTCTGCTCAAAGAAATTAATTTGCTTGACAATCTGAACACAGAATGATTCTTGGAAAAAGATTTGGTTCCAAGATTTTTTTTTTTTTATACATGTAACTAATTTTCAATTTCAATTTTTATATTTATTTTCTTTTTTTACGATTTCTTATCCTAAGCTTAATTGGAATCTTACCTATGTAAGTAAATTGATGTTTAGTGATTCAAACTACCTATCTGTGTATGACTTCGGAAATCAGTTTACACCACACAACCACACATACTTTACATTACAATTGGTGATTCTCATGATTTTTTTTTATTATCTCAGAAAAAACTATAAAAATTAAAAAAAATATTGAGACTAAAACGAAGAATTGATGGAAAAAGATACCTATTTCAAAAAGAAAAAAAAGTAAGAAAAATCTAGTGCTTTACATGGATCCGCAATACAAAACGGATTTTTGTTCGTCAAGAGATTTACATTAAGAGGGAAAGTTCAGGATAAAAAAAAGGAATTTCAAGTGAATTCTAATTTGGGAATTCTTGTACAAAACATTTAATTTTACTTTTTTTATATAGGGAATCGCATTAGGAAGAAAATAAAAAAAATCAGGAACAACAAAAAAGAAAGATATTTCATTATAATTAAATTGAATTTTTCATCCCCCTCATATTTAATTGAAAAAGTCTTTAATGAGAGAGACTAAGTAGATAGGTACTTTGCTGACTTTGCAAAGATTATCATCACTTGGAATAAATTAGTCTTGTTCTTGTTATTTGTAAAGGAATTCAGACGATGCATCATAATCTTTCAGGGGAAAATGTAATGCTCTTCTTTGAAGAAGATCATAGGTACCAAACTTCCGCCAAATTTTAAGATTCCTGGCTTAGCCTGAACAATACCTTTCATAATATCTGAGATGAAAAACCAGAGTACCTCACATGCCTATCATAAAATACCAAGTGTATTTTTTCTTTTTTCTTCTTTCTTATTCTTCTTCGTTTACATAATGTAACTCGGTAGCTATAGCTACTAAACTTTATTATGTCTCATTTGAATATTTCACGTTACTACGCCTACTTAACAGATAATTCTCAAACTCTGCTTTTTTAGCCCGTCCTTCCTTTATTATTACGATAGTAATAACAAAAGGTATAGTGGACGGGCTATTGTATTCGCTTCGGTGTCGTCTGTCTGTCACTCTGTCTGTTCCCATAGAAGGACTTATCCAAACCTGGTCGACCTATATATCAAATTAAAGGTCTTTTTACCAGGAACACGAAAATGGTGGTGCAACACGTGAAACAAATCAAGTCATAGTAAACATACCCACATTACCCTCGTTAGAGGAATGTAAAAGTAAAAGTAGAATAAATATCTGAAGGATAGACATAACTTGAATTGAAAACGAAGTTTATGTACCTAAACGTTATTGAAATATTACAAAATGTTCTATCTCCAAATCCTATTGCTATAGAAATAAGAAACCTCCTACATGAACATCGATCACAGTTCCATCTCGAATTTGTTTGGGTTCCCTCCCATGTGGGAATATCAGGCAATCAAGAGGCAGACAGACTCGCCAGGGAAGCTTTAACCCTAAACTCCCCCCTGATTAAAAAAGAACAAATCAAAGATTACAAAGTTCTAATGAATTGAAAATTATCTCCTCTTGGAATAACAAATGGACCGCTCTCACTGAAAATAAGCTCCGGGAAATCAAGCTCGAAAACAAGCCCTGGATTCCCTCTTTCAACATGTCCAGGCGAGATCAAGTCTCCATCACACGTCTCCGTATCGGCCACACTAATTTGACCCATGTATATCTAATGAAGAGAGAACCCCCACCTGAGTGCGAAGTTTGTAGTTGTAGAATTACCGTAAAACACGTACTCAAAGACTGTAAGAAGTACCTAAATGTTAGATCCCCCAATGACCTCTATTCTTGTTTAACCATTGATGAATCTTCTGTTCTTGATTTCATCAAGAAGGCAAATTTGAAACTCTAATTATGTATACATAGGTACCCAAAGTCCACTAGTGTATATAACATTCTAATTCAATGTTAGCACACTTTAATAAATACAAATAAAAAAAAAGTTATTGAAATACTCGTAGGTATACGAAGAAAGCAGTGCAGATGGGACAGGAACAGGAAGATAACTGAGGATAGTGATAGAGAACAAGCAAGAAACATTTAGTCGACCTAGAAAATACCTCCGGGTGTGAGTAACACAGAGAACATATGAGAGACATAGAGAGCATATTCCAATTATGTGGAAGTCAAAACATCCTCACTAATATCGTGCTTCTCTAACCACAAACAGACGTAAACATGAGGGTTACTGGTGAACACACCAGTTTAATTATTACATCATGAAAGCAAACTTCAAGTAGAGCTTTACAAAGGTAAAATAGAAACTGACGCATTCAGAGGTACAAATACAATTGCACCAGCAGTTAGAAGAGATAAGTCAATACAAGATAATAATATAATTCATTATAATGGTATTTGATTTTTTATTTGTCATCGTTGAAGTCCTGTTGTGACAACACGACTGAATGGCTCAATTTTACACCATTTACACTGATTGATATTGATTTTTGTTACAGGTAAATGTTTTAGTATACCTCACAAGTACACTGTAGAGTAGGAAAAGTCCTGCGAATAGAATAAAGTAAAGTGCTTCTTTAACGCCGATAGCAATAAGACAGTGCTTTAATATTTCATCTTGTCTTTAGGAGTTATAAATTGGTTCACATAAAAAAAAAAAAAAAAAAAAAAAAAAAAAAGGATTTGCCACCGATTTAATCTGAGGAAATACACCTCATTTATTAGTTACGTCAGCCATTCAGGTTCAGATCGTCTGACAGACATAGGTCGGAACATGTATGGTGGAAAAAGCTTGAGAATTAGGTCTGTCAGAGCTAGGTCTCCAGCTTTTCCACTCATGTTTCTACCGTTTGAGATACCATGGTCTGTCAGACGGGGCTGATTTTAAAAACCAACCACACTGTCTTTGCTGAAAATTTTCTGATTTTAATAAATAGATGAAAAAGAGGAAGAGTTAACACACAAAGAGAGATGATAAAGATTATTTAAAAAAAAAACTATTTAATCCTTATGATGCGTTCCCTAAAGATATTCTACATGAAAGAGAAAAAGGTCCGTTTGAAACTGAAGACTATAAAAAGGACGAGATTTTTATACCATCTACAACCAAGCGAAGCACAACAAAGTAGAAATTTCGTTGAAAACAGATAAAAATAATAGAAAGTAAAGAGAGCGAACAAGAAAGGAATTCGTACGAATAGTTTTGATGTTAGGCACCCTTGAACCTAAGAGAAGCGAAAATAAAAATATTCAAATTATTTTAGCTTTAATGAAAATCCAAATAGGTAGGTAGGTATTTCCATGTTTCCTTTTGAATTTTTTCTTTATTTCTTATTAATTTTTCCCCTCGTAAGTAATAAGAACAGGTTATCATAAATTCGGTTAGGTCAGGTCAGTTCACTGGCACTAAAGTTGGTTTCAATGAAATTTCGAATTCAACTTAGGTACAATATCTCACTACCAACATCTAATTCCAACTGTATTTTACTGAATCCATTCATTCATCATTCCTTGTATTAAATAATTAAATTTAATTATTTCTCCCTCTCTCTCTCTCTCTCTACCCCTCCCTTCCTCTCTCCCCTCTATCAATATGTATCTCCCTTTTTCTATTACTCAAGACTTCATTTACTACCTTTCTTCCTGCAGGAAGTAGGCACATCCTAATTTGTCCTAACCCCGTATATCAAATTCTCTTCCTGGATACAATTCTCTTCCTGGATACAATTCTCTTCCTGGATACAAGTAGTTTTTTGTCCTCTGCCTATATTTTTCCTTTGAATTTCACAAAGCCTTTTCCCTTTCATTTTCCTCATGTAATAATCTTGGGTCAATAGAGATTTCAATTGCTTCTTTGCTATTGCTATTTACCTACTCAACATTATGTACTTCTACCTCTTTCGTCTCGTGTCTTTTCCACACGCACTTTAGGTAGATCTTTCATCTCTTCTTACTCGTGTCTCTTTTACTCTCATGTAATTATATTCTATTATACACCAAGTATACCTATACGTAAAGGATATACTGAGAGTATACCTATACATAAAGGATATACAAAGCTTCTTTTTCACCTCCCTTTGAGTCACTTCTCTTCTTACTTCCTTGTAATAATTACATCAAGAAAAGAAGTGTGAGTACGTAGGTATTAGCTCTTCTTTTTAATTACAAGATGCCTCGTTGAAGAGCTACTTAGGAAAACACTTAACATTTTATGTTATTTTTCATTTTTCCAAAAGTATTATGATCTTCCTTTCTCTCATTCCCTCTGTGATAATTTCATTTCCTTAATGCTTGGTATACTGGTGTAGTTTTAATGTGTAATTTAATTTTGTTCAAATGATCGTACTCTTCAAGTGGTGAATGTCTTGAGTCTGATCTAGAGCTTTTGCGGGTTCGATTCCCATTAATAGAGATTCTTGTAGCTTTCTAGATCTCATTGCAGACATATTTTACCCTTAATTTACCTCTATTCCCAATGATTCCCTATTTTGTTTTCAGTGTACCAATCTGTTGAGTTCTCCTTTACATCGAGTGAGGCGATCCATTTATAAAGACCGATTTGCGCGGAATTTTGACAGAAGACCAAGCTTATTCAATAATTATCCACACCACCTGCCACATTCATTCTCTCCTCCTCCCCCTGCCCCATGCTCAGGAGCTGAGATTATTGAGAGACCCGTGTTCCATATCCAGGATATAGTGGAAACGATTCCAAAACCAACTGTGCTCGTTGAGGAACATGTAGAAAACATCCCCGCCCCTGAGATTATTATCAATGAATTCGACACTGTTGTATATAAACCATCCTACTTGCTTGAAGAAGTGGTGGAAGCTATTGCCAAACCCGAGTTCCAAATTCAAAATGTCGATGTGCCAGTAGTAAAACCAAACTTTGCCGTTGAGTCAGTACCAGAATACATCACCAAACCTCAGTTTGTTGTACAACCAACACAAGAGATTATCAGTAAACCCTCATACACTGTGCAACCCGTACAGCTTCTTCTTGTGATTCTCATCCTACTTTTTAAACTCTCTTCACAGATTTTTCCCTGCAAGGCACTTAACTTAGTGCTAAAGAAATAGTGTTTTTTTTTTTTTTTTCACCTAAGTACCTGCTTTTATGGAGCGAATATAAAAAAGCAGTCAACTCGAGGAAAACTTTCAAATACCTCGGTTAAATGTTGATAAACCAAACAATAATATGATTGTACTAAAGATAAGTTTTATCGAAAACTGAACGAGTGAACCTTGGCTAATGTGCAACCAATTAACCTGGATAGCACAGGGAGCAATAGAAAAGTGCATTTAACATACATTTTATATTGAGGTCATTAAGAAGAACTCTTCTCAGATTTGTTTCTCAAATAATCCAACAGGGTTTGAGGTATCTACATCTAGTTCTCATTGTATCTAGATGGATTGTATCTAGGCTAGATCTTTACACATTCTGGAATTAGTGGAGACGCCAATAGATCAGTTGCGCTTACTTGGGTGATGTTTCAAAGTCATAGAGCAGGAAAAATGAGGACCAACGGAAGTTTTCTTTTTCTCCTACGACTTCTAGATCCCGAGATAAATCGATTTAAAAAATACCGGTAAATCGTGAACTTTGACGTAAGGACTAACGGAATCTTTTTCTTCTACGACTTCTAGATCCCGAGATAAATCGATTAAAAAAATGCCGGTAAATCGTGAACTTTGACGTCACAGCTCCCGTAGGCGATGAAGTCATAATTCATGACTCCCGCTTCGTTTGTTTGTGCGCAAGCGTTTCTGCGCATTTTTACGTGAAATCTGACGTCACAACTCTTTGAACCTTTCAATAGAACGGAGATTAAAAATTGAATTTTCGACCTTTTAGAGTTACTTTTTCGGAGTTTTGACCTCAGATTTGGATTTTTCACAACTTTTTACGTAGGAATATACCTTTTTTTAATAATATTTTCCCAATTGCAACTCCTCCATTCTCCAATTTTCCTGGGTCTTCCTCTTGAGATTTTTCACTTCTGTTTTCTGTTTCAATAAGGTGGCTAATTATGTAGACCTTCTTCAAACCTTTTCAAATGCTTCCAGCCTTTTAATTTCCAATTTGTTTCCCTTGCAATGAATGAATCTACTACTTAATAAAGAGTATCTAGGGCGTAAACTATATGAGTGTTATAGTAGAAAAAGATGGCAAAATGGGTTAACGTAAATTGAGCATTTTATTACATAATATAACCCAGAATCAGATATGCAAAAATATTCGAATGTTGTTTGCATTTGAGTGTAACCTGATATATTTTGATTTTTTCTTCTTTTTTTTACAAAGTTAATCAAAATCATTCAGTATAGTTTTATTCAGGATTTTTTTTATATATTTTTTTTTTTTTTTTTTTTTTTTTTTTTTTTGCCCGTACAGGAATTTATAGAAGTACCACAGTATTCAGTTCAAACAGTGAATGAAGTTGTAGAGAGACCTGACTTTTTCATCACAGAAACGCAAGAAGTTGTTACCAAACCTGAATTTAACATTTTCGAAGAAGTCAATGTGATTAGCAAGCCTGAGTTCATTGTGCAGGAAAATGTTCAACACATATCGAAACCAAGTTTCCAAATTCAAGAGCAGATCATTCCCGTTCCCAAACCAGAATATATGATTCAGCCAGTAGTAGAAAGCGTACCAAAACCAATATACAATGTTCAGAATGTTGTGGAGACCGTGCAAGTCCCTGAGTTCTTTGTTGAAGAAGAAACCGTACTTGTAAACAAACCTTCCTTCTCAGTACAAGAAGTAGTAACCCCAGTTGCTAAACCAAACTTCGTCACCCAATCTGTCCAAGTTCCTATTGCAAAACCTAATTTCCAAGTGGAAGAACAAGTCAGTGTACTTCAGAAACCCAGCTACATTGTTCAAGACGCAGTGGAGTATATTGTCAAGCCAGAGTTCTATGTCCAAGAAGTTGTAGAGAAAGTTCCTAAACCATCCTTTCTCATACAAGAGGAAAATCTCGTGGTAGAGAAACCTGAATTTGTTCTAAAACCAAACCCAGCTGTTATTCAGAAACCATCATTTGTTCTACAGGAAGTTTCTGAAACACTAGTGAAACCCAAGTTTGTGGTTGAAGAAACACTTGAAACAGTAGTGAAACCAGAGTATTTCATTGAAGAGACCACGGAAACAATTGTAAAACCAAAATTCGTAGTCTTACCATGCTAAAAACAACGCCATCGATCTAAGTCCCAAGAATATCAAAGCCATTTGGAATTCAAGAGTAATTTATTCGTTCTTTTAAGTTCTCCGAAATGAGACCATTTTTGAAGGTAACAGGAATCTACATAATCAAATCATTTACGTTGAAAATCAAATCATTTACGAATTTATCCTACCATTCCCTAGTGCCATATTGAGTGTATTTGGAATTCAAGAGTAACTTATTTGTTCTTTTAAGTTCTCCGAAATGAGACCATTTTTACTTTCCTTTAAAGGCAACAGGAATCTACATAATCAAATCATTTACGTTGAAAATCAAATCATTTACGAATTTATCCTACCATTCCCTAGTGCCATATTGAGTGTTAAGACCAAGAGTCTTCGAAAACCACTTGTGAAAATCCCCAATAATTATAGTAAGAGTAGGATTACAGTTAGGTTTTAAAATAATTTTTCTATTGGTGGTTAATTGCTATTAGTTTTATCTCTGGCTTTATGATTGAGTTGTGAGTTCTAGTGTCCAGTCTATCATTCTATTCATTCGCTATTACTTTTTTTTTCTTTTTGAGTCTACTATCATCTCCAGAATCCATAAGTATGTTCAAATATTAGATATATTTTTGATCAAATATGGAATTGGAAATCATGGTCGACAAAACTTTTTCAGTTTTTCAAAGGCTTTTGAATTCCTCTTGTGGGCATCTCTTAGTTCAATTTTCCTAGTCGTCAATTTTTATTATTTATGCTTTAATATTATTAAGTACTCAATTATTATTTAAGTATATTTTCTCCCCGAAATCGTAATTGAATTTTTGAATTAAATTCTCGACTGATCAAATAGTAATTAACTTAGGAATACTGTATTGTTTCTGTTGAAAATATGAATTCATAGTTTTAATATTTCTATTGTTTTTGTATGCAATTTAAATAAATAAAATACATTAATTGAAAACAGATTTTTGTTCTTGATTTCCTTTAGAACAATGTTTGTATAATTAAAAAAGTTTTATTTCATAATATTTCTTTCTTCTTTTCATAAAAATTTCAACCAAAGCACAACACTATAATTTTCTTCGTATTGTTCTTCTGCTCTCTCGATGAAGTATAATAATATTATTGTTTTCTTTTCTATTTCTTTCAATCTTCGTCATATTTCTTTAGACTCCCTACTATCTCTAAAGGTACTTCCTTGTCTGGGCTTGGTCAAGTGTAAAAATCAGTATCTCCAAGTTTTTAAAGATCAAAGGCTGAGGATTAATTGGAGTGAAAAATTAACCCAAGAGAAAAATGTCGAACACACGCCTCTTTGGTTTTTCAATCAAGTAAGGGATTATAACAATCAATCTGGCCTGCACTAGGGCTGGAGATACCACTAGAACAGCCTGGGTCCTAAGGGATTGGAAACAATCACTCAGACTATTGCTGAATGCCAATAGAACAAATACTGAGAAAGGTCATGATGTGCAAGCTCAAACAATTAATTCTTTCAATAGGTACGAATAAAATAAAATACAATGTATTGCGGTTGAAGGGGGGAGGGGACCGAGATATATTTTCTTCCAAATGATAATGATAACGAGCACACATTTTCACATTTTTGTTTGAATGTTCGAGGTCATTAGCCACTGAGGCCATTTCTTCAGTCTGGACACCGGCCAAGTCCCCATATTTTTTCTACTCCATCGTGACTTCTCGCAAAGTAAGTTTTTTGACGAGATCCAATCGTTTGAGAAGAAAAAAAATCTTTTGCTTTGCTTTAGGTAAAAATAAAAATCCGTCGTCTTCAACGGAACTAGGTAAACAAAATAATAATAATAGTGGGAAAAAACACTCAAAGCAATTCATTGAGAAATGTTTTCAAAATCTATAAAAGTTTTCAAACTACTGATAATCATGTGTGGCTTTGAAGATACCCTTCTTGAAACTTTCGACCCCTCTGTCTATTTCTCAATAATATCCTCTCCACTGTATCTCAACCACTCCTTGTTCTTCCCAACCGTCCTTAATTCTCAACCCTAACTTTTCTCTCAGTTAAAGCACGCCCTACATCATTGATAGCAAGTGTTAAAGTTTCTACGTTTTCCCCCAACATGACTCAAAATTTACTGAAATTTATTCCCAAGCCAGAACCCAGACATTGTGTTTTCTTTGGAGAAATTACTTACCGACTCAAAATACAAGACTGCCTCGAGCCTTCAGTTTCCCTTACTGAACAAAAGTATTTTCAAATTCCTTAACCTATTTATGGCAAGTTTCCTTCTTTTTCTTTGTCTCCTTTTTCCCCCTTCAATAATTTTAATGACATTAATCCCCCTCCATGTTCTTCTTTCCTCAAATTAGAGTAGTAGTTCTATTTTTTTTTTTTTTTGCATTTGTAGAATGGCCTGGAGAGATTTTCTTGTAGGAGTTCATAATTATTATTACAGAAAGCATTGGGCACTACTAAGTCCACATACAAATCATACTTACTTCGTGCGACCAGGGGAGCCATGCTGGTATGAATGGTTGTAATGACTGAACGTACAGATTTCATACAATGTAAATAGTAGAGATAGTATAGTTACAATACCTATCGCTCTATAAATATTTAGTAGAGTTCTGCATTTAGACTACCAAAGAAGAGCTTGTGTAAGGGAAGCTAGCCACAACGAAATAACAGCACAAAAGGACCCTCACACTCACCGGCTAAATAAGAGTAAAGCCAAATGGTCGATTAAAGCCTGAGGAGGCAAAATTATATTGATGGATTTCATGGTTGATATTCAATTATACTTTTCAGAAAACATATCTTCAGGATTAGAATATCCAATGAAACCTTTTCACAAGAAGCACAAAAGAGAGAAGCCTAAAAAAACATTATTTATAAAATAAAAAAAAATCCAAGCTTTCCTCCCCATAACTTTGTTTCTAATGAGAAGCCAAGTACTGAAATGAAAAAGATACAACTCGGAACTTTTCCTGCTGGCAATAAAATTATGACGACGCTTTAGCAGAGGGAGAGAAGATGAGTTAGATGGAGCGAGTGGTTGCCAAGCAGGGATAAAATTAATATGCGGCTTTTATTTTGTTTAGCTCTCAATTCGTACCTTTTGTACCCTACCTTTCGCAGTTATAATATTTGACCTATTTTTATGAATAAAATTAATAGCTATACACCCCTTTTTGAGTTTGCATATTCAGAGTACTTATCTATCGGCTTGTCTAGCTACTTAACCTTCATAAATAGATGACTTTAACCCTCATAAATACTTTTTAGGTCTTAATAGCCCAGTGGTTATCACTGGTATGGCATTCAAATGTGGATTATGGAATGGGTCTCGAGTCTCTGCCCTGGAACACGTTAGATATTGATCCTAAAACGAAGCTCTGAGCGACTTAAAGCCAAGAGACACACGAACTCTTCCAGAGCCAACCTGATAAGTGATAGAAGTACAGGTTAAATAAACCGAAATTATTTCATACAAACAAAATATATACAATCTAAATTGATACTGTTTCTTCAAAATTTAGTTAGGTATCTGATTATCTGAATGTGTAATAATCTAGAACAGATATCATTCATAGATATTATCAGGAACTCAAAACAATGGAAGAGATAGGAAACCTACACTCAGTGATTATATGGATCGCATAACAATAAGGTACCAAAAATTACTACATAAATCTCCAGAGTCATTGATAAAGTTTTAGTGAATACCGAATCTAATTTCAGATTAGATAAAAGATAATTTAGGTAGGTACATGTCGATTCTTCAATTGGAATCTCTTTGAGTGACCAAGAAACATTGAAGCTGTTCCTACGTACCTAAATTAGTCAATTGTTAATGACTCATATGGCTGTCGAAATTTCCTCTTTTCGTTTTTTCCTTTGCTGAATTTCTGTAGTCAAAATGCATAGATAGTTTTACACCCACACAATTGGTGAACATTTAAAATTCGGATGAAATTCAGCTTATTCGAGCCTTCTTGGTAAAATGGATTTTTTATAGGTATCTCACCTCTGTGTTGAAAATTTAAAAAATATAAACCGGAGTTTTTGTCGTTATAAAATAAATGTACCTAGATATATTTTGAAGCTCGAATTTGTCTGTTATAGACAAATTCAAGAAGCTACAAAATACTCATATTATACAAAACAAATAGCATAAATTATATAGGTAGGTATATACTGTAAATTGATACTCTCCCCTTTTCCTTTCTAGAGCTTCTTTTTTTGTTTTCTCCGTTCTATTTCATTCTTTCTACCCCCTATCGCCTTGTCAACTTCTTGCTTCCCAATATTTTTCTTCCCCTCTGTATTCTTTTCCAATTTTCTTCTTTTTCTGTTTTCCTAATAATTTCTCTCGTGAACAAACTGAAATATACAGCATGTATCAACCAATATTTTAAAAAGATTGTTTTTTTGAACATCCTTGCCATAAACACCACTTCTCTGTAACAAACAGGGCTGACAGTCTAAAATAGTCTAAATAAAGTTTTATGTTTTACAAATATTTATTTAATATTTTTCTCCATTGTTACATCTAAAAATATTTATATGTAACAAAATAGATTGCATAAATGTAGCCGTGCAAAAATCCAGTCGGCACTTTAGTAGTGATACCTATCTCAAGTCGGCACCTACCTACCCGAGTAGTAAGCATAATAAAAGAAACCTTGCACATTGCATAACTACTAAGATACCAGGCATTCATACAAATTATTAATAATATTAAGTTCAGATTTTCGCAACCTCCTATGTTTATATTCTGTCTGCCACATTTTCTCTTCTCAATGTTTAACTTTCCTCACTTGTTTTATCTCTTGCTTTCTTTCCTCTTCCTTCCTCTCTTCCCTACGTTTATGCCTTAACAGGAATACTTTACCCTATCAATATCCTCAGTAAATCATTGTAAGCATTAGGTTTTCAGGGCTTGCTGGCTTAGCACGCTAGCCACAACGAAATAATCTTCTTTGTTTTTACCTTTATTTTTAGTCCATCCCCCATTACTCGTAATTTTAAAGGTTCCTTATTGAGGGACTTTAGAATCTAGTGGTACTGACATTATTTATCAGATCAGATATCCATTTCTCATTTTTTGAGCAAAATAAATACATCTATACTTTTTCTTTGAACAATATTTTCGGAAGGACAAACATACCTAATCCGTATTTTTTTATTTTTTTTTTTTCAAACCAGTCTGGAAAACGCAGGTATCTAGTAGTATCATGTGAATAGAAGGATAAATTAAACGTATCACATATTCGTTATCGAAGTGTTCACGGTTAAAAACTTTGCTTTTGAAATAAATTTTACTTCTGAGAAGGAGGAGGAAGAAGAGAAATATAACTGGAAAAGAGAGATGATTGTTTTGTCTTTTTTGTTCGAAATATTTTTCATGATTTCATAATATTTCCCTTTTCTCTTTTTTACCTTGTGCTCTTAAACGATTTCCATTCATAAAATTCTTCAGAGCTCAGGAATTTCATCTTTTTGTATTATTTTTAGACAAAATGAACACTTTTGATACATAAAATATTATCATGCTTTTAAAATGATATTTCCAAGAAAATATTAAATGAGAAGAGTAGAATATCTGCTACCTACGTGATTGTGAAAGATGATTCAGTTCAATTCAATTCATAACTTTCTAACACTGACTCCAGAATTTTTCAATCTTGCTGAAAGATGTAATAACTTGAGTGCTTCACTCTTCAGGACAAGGAATGTGCTTTTGTTTATACTCTTTTTCATGTACAAAATAGTTCAAAATGACATTTCAGCTCTCATTTCTAAGAGTTCAAATCATACCAACTTCAGGTAAAAGACACAAAGTTTTAGGTGTAGAAGTTCTTTCATTAAGTGTAAATAGAGTTCTACTTTAAATAATAAATAAAGTTCCATACAGTTTCTATTACTGACTCTCAATTCAGTGGTCAGTATCAAAGAAACCGCTGTCAATTAGATAATTAAATAATAAAATTAGGTACATTCCTATTCAATAAATGATATTATTATACCGATATATTATGTGGTTATTTACTACTCTGACCTTTTAGCAGGTCGGTCGGTAACGTAGACAGAAGATTTTTTTTTTCTCATGTGTAAACACAACTAGTAATGGTGGTTCTCCTGTGTTTGAGATAGGACCAATTTTTTCTCGTCTCAAAACGAGGGAAAGCAGGGAAAACCTATCTATCTCTAGAAAGTTTTCCCCGTAAACCCATTATTTTATTTATGGTAAAGTTAAACATAACTTTATGCATCCCCTGTGTACGACTTGATGAGGAGAGTATACTTTGTAAGTTCTAAGGTAATAATAAATAGCTATATGAGTGTACAGACAAAACCTACAACCTACATACATTATGTACCTACCTTAGGGTTAACCTAGTCAGGGGAGGATAAAGGAGAAACCACCGAAAATAGCTACTCTTTCTCAAAAAAGGAATGTTTCTATTTTCACATAATAAATAATAAATTAAATTTTCATCAGATATTTCAATGATGACTAAAGGTCTTGTGTTGGTGGATGTGGACTCTTTTTACGATTCATCACATCGCCTAATTTGTCATATCAACCTAATATTTATGTAGTTACATCGGTAAGTACATGATATAAACAAAATTGTCCAAACTCTTTTCTAGTTGTTTAATACATAAAACAATTTTCAATAAACCTACTCAGACTGAGATCCAAGATGGATGACTCAGCAATTTTCCTCAAAAGTTTATGAAAAGTAATCGACTGAACCGTTCAAAGTGTTGGCGTCTGATAGGTACTCATATCTCACACATGAAAACTTTGTTCTTGCTGTTGTTGCAAACTTCATTATTTCATGTACAATGGAGCTGTTCTTCCATTGTGTTCCGTGCACCGAAAAAACTATTCAGCAAAGTTGGAAGAAGCGAAAAACTAAAAACAAACATACCTAGATAAGTTTCTCATTTCTCTTTCAATTTACCAAAATTATAATCATCTTCAGTTTCTCATATTTTATACAGAGAGGAAAGGTTCCAAGATTTGGAAATTGGACGACAAGGGGGTAGCCAAAAAATAGGTACAATTCAGCAGAATTAAAAAATAAAAGACATCATATTATTATAGGTATCAGGTACGTAGGTTTTAAGATCCCTTATTATTATTATTATTATTATTATTATTATTATTATTATTATTATTATTATTATTATTATTATTATTATTATTATTATTATTATTATTATTATTATTATTATTATTATTATTATTATTATTATTATTATTATTATTATTATTATTATTATTATTATTATTATTATTATTATTATTATTATTATTATTATTATTATTATTATTATTATTATTATTATTATTATTATTATTATTATTATTATTATTATTATTATTATTATTATTATTATTATTATTATTATTATTATTATTATTATTATTATTATTATTATTATTATTATTATTATTAATAATATTATTATTATTATTATTATTATTATTATTATTATTATTATTATTATTATTATATCAAATATTCGAGACCTTTTTTAGTCTGCGGGTGTAAGGGACTTTTCAGTCCTGTTTGGGCAGGATAAACAAGGTAGGTTTATCTATTCTATTCTATTCTACCAAAGGCATTTAAAAGCTACCAAATCGAAAGCCGATTTTTCAGTAGATAGATATCTATTATCTATACGGATTTGAATAATCTTGGGGATTTCGTATCAAACCAGGAATTCACCAATTCAAGAAACATTGTTCGAACACCCTGTTTCTTTCGCGAAGAATTTTGAAAATACCATATTATGACAGCCAATACAAACGCTGTATTTATGAGAAAATGATAACTTTTTGTCTCGTACGATGAAAGTTTCCAAATCGTATTAACCTCTCCACACAAGTTCAGATAAGCTCCATCGATAGAGTTCGAATATTTTTTTCTCTTCGACGCGACATACAGACACTTTTGATCTCATAGATACCACATTACCACGAGTATTGATGGTTATTCCATTTATCTAATAATTCTAGTAAAACGAATCCGCACTTTTTCCTTTGTTTTTTAAAAAAGTGAAGAAAGACGTTACTTCAAGGCGCTTTCGAAGGCCCAACGAAGCCAATAAATTCCTCAAAATTTGACAAACCGTTTGAGTTATTGCAGCACAAACTGAGAAACAAGTGGAAATAGAAAAGAACCATCCAAAAGGCAATTATTCCCCTTATAGTTGGTTCTGTTCTACTTAATGATAATAGTTAATAGTGCTTATTTATACTGCTCGCATAGGACTGAAAAGTCCCTTTACTCCAGCAGTAGGCTACTACCTACTATTATTGTTTTCAAAAACATCCATTCTTTTATTTTAGCTGGTCACGACTGTTTCCAGTCCCACAACTGGTTTTGACAGTCCTATTATTCTGTTTCAGATTCAACTGATATGGTCCAAGTTCAAACTTCAATTCCCAAATGACTGTGACAGTAATTTTGTCGATGTTTTTCCTAAAGAGACGGATTTGCTTTCTAGGATTCACAACTTTTGTGGCTCCATAGCAGATAACGTCGATTCCCCGGACAACATTCTCAATATTAGATTTGTAGCCGATCCGAAGGCTTTCAATTCAACGTTCGAGGCTTTCTATACAGCGTATCGAGAAAAACAGAAAGGAGAAGAAAAAGGTAAGACAAAGGTTCGGGTAAGACCTCTTCCTCGTCTTCTTCTTTTTTTTCCATAGAGTAAATTGGTTGACCATTTTTCGGACCCCAGTTCTATCTTCCGGGACAACGTAAGGGTCCCCACCCCATTCTGACCAAACTAGACAAAAGACTAAATCAGCTCATTGAAATTTGTATTATTCTAGGTAATTTTTGGTGGTATAGGTAATTATTCATGTGTACCTACTCTTAATTTGATTAATCCAATATTGAGCGAAATACCAAAGCTTCATACCTATCTCATAATTTTGGAAAATTTCTATAATGGAAATCCATGTAGAAGCATTATAATCCTAACCCCATTGTACTACGAGAGGTCATTGAAAAATAAATCCAAAATGATTGTTATCATAGGTATTATGGGTAGATATTAGTAAACAAGTATTTACCTCTTCACTTCACATGTAATAAAATGGAATTTTGGTGGTAGGTATGGAATTTTCTTGTTTCACGAATATTTTTGTTCATAAATGCGGCTATTCTGTTAATAAATAGTAAACATTGCTATTTTAGAGAATTGAAAATATGTGCCCACCACCGGGGTATTGAGAAAACGCAAATTTTTATTGAGCTCTAAATGTTTATTTATTGTCAACACTTATTGTAACGGCTAAATAGTAATATAGGGCAATTACTGACAAAGTGTAGGGGGGACTCGCAATATGAGAAGAGAGAAAAATTCGTAATTTCGTCAAAATAATTTCATTATCTCTCAATTTTTTCATGAATGTTTGCATTTTTGGAGTTAAAAGAGCTAACGAACAGTTAAATTAGCAATATTTACTATTCATTAACCCTTTATCACGTTTCTCTTCTACCCAGGATGTGCGGAAGACGAATATGACTGCGAGGACGGGAAGTGCATAGACAAAGCGCTCAAGTGTAACGGCAGGGTTAATTGCCGATATAGGTGGGATGAAGATGAGAGTGACTGCAAGGCAAGTACTACCTTTTAATGTGACTTTTTTAACGACATAGGCATCAAAATACAACCGCTTTGTTAATTTACATAATATCCCTACGCCCTTTGACATGTATCTGGGGAGTGTAGGTTTTCAATAATACGTATGCAGCTGAAGTATCTCCATTCTCCAATGTTACAGATCGTAAAGTTTCCTTTCTCCTTTACCCATTGCTGTCCTTAAATTTACATTTCCCGCCATTAAATGGTTTCTTCAAAATGATCCCAAGGGCAAGAAAATCCTAGACCCTTGACAAATGGAGTGTTCATTTTATTGCTACTCACTTCATCTGTAACTGTAGAACTCTGTTCGGTAGAGATGTGTAACCTGTAACTCTAGAGCTAACTCAAGTACAATCACATGAATCAAGGTATAGTTATTAATGTTATTATAGTTCAATATCTCCATTAAGGACCCAATAAAATAAGTTATAAGCAGGGAATTCCAAATTTGCGATTACACCCATGCGATGTCTAGTTAGTTAATCAGGACTATCTATTATCTTGGCTCCTTACTTTCTTCAATGTGTTGGTGATTGATGAAGAACCTTTGTAGGAGCTTATTGCTATCTGATCTTTTTTTTTTTGTAAAATGAAATTCAAATTCTGTTCTCAGCAAGGAAAAGATGCCGCGTCTTTCATGGAGGATAAAGACATTCTGATTATCCTGGCCATCTTTTGCATTATCCTTGGAGGAATGTGCATAGCATTCCTGTGTAAAATTGTCAAGAAATTGGTGCATGACCACAAAATCATCAAGGTAAGGCTATTCATTTATAAGGAGCTAGGTACTCATTCACAAGGCTAAGTATTTAAGTATAAGTACCTTATTTGTTCAGTATGATGATATCTTTGCTCTTTGTATAAGTGTCTACTAAAGTGCTCTCTAGCTGGTTTATTCTTGGGGCAGCCACTCGCTATCAGGTAGACCTGTCAGGTCTACCTGATAGGGAGTGATGGCTGGCTTTTGCGTCTGACAGTTTCACTTGATTAAAGTATATGGAAATACCTATCGCCGGGAGTCAAACCGGGAGAGCAGATAAACGAAGATTCATTTATTTATCTAAGAGATTTCTTTGTTCATTTTCAGCAAAACTTGAAAGCATCTCGAGAATCTCGACTCAATGAGTTAGGGGCAGCCCATGTGGACGTTTTGCACTCTACAATGGGCCCCATCATTTCCAACTCGGGCCCGCCCTGCAGTTCGGAGAGTGGGGGTTCGAGTCCGAGTGGAGGGGATGAGGGTCTCGCCTGCTACGTCCCGGGAGAGGAGATTGTCACGATAAGCGGCGGAAGATTCTCCAATGGCTCCTGTGATAAACATAGTCAAGTGGTGAGTTTTAGCCGTTTATATTTTTATACTCACCAAGGAGATAGCTGTCTCTTCTTTTAGGCCAGCCACTCACTATCAGGTACACCTCATCAGGTCCGCCTGCTAGGTCTACCTGATAGTGTGTGTGCTCATCTGGTATCAGGTAGACCTGACAGATGGACCTGATAGTGAGTAGCTGGCCTAAGAGTGGAGATACAGAGAGGAAAATTAACCTCACCTAGCCTAAGTGGGCTCACCAGTCTTACACCTCCATAATGCTCGGTCTGCTGTAAGTTCCACACGTAGGTTTAGAACTACGATGCCTTTTCTCGTTTGGTCCCACCATCTTGGGTCTTTGTCCTTCCGGTGTGTTTTCCCATACTCTCCTTACGTTTGATTCCTGGTCCTTTCTGGTCCACACAATTTACAATATTTGTGTTGTTTTCAGCTCGGGCCCCGCAGTAGTAGGGCAAGTGTACAGGACTATTGTGAAGAAGAGGACGGGTTAAGAATGCAGAGGGGTTCCAGACTAAGTCGAGATATGAATCCCTTCTACGAGCATGGAGGTAAGTTCTCAATATCTTTTATAAAAAAAAAGGAATTTTAATTGTGTTAAGCATAAATGCTTGTCACAAATGTTGTTCCCTGCTTAATCCACTACGCTAAATTATATGACTTGACTTGGACTCGAACCACCAACTTTTAGATCCGAAGTCCACCGCGCTTACCACTATACGTACACCACTAAGGTTGGTGTAAGTTCTCAATGTCTGTCATGTCGACACCAATTATGCCAAACGAAAAAGATGTGGGATTGTGGGCATATCCTTTTAGAAAAATCTCTTTTCCGTCCAAATTTCCAAGAATCGTGTAATCTAAAATGTGTTTTTCTAAGGATACATAGGAACATGAATGGGATTCGCACTTCCTCGTATTCTTACGTTTTATTTTCCTTCGTCACACATGGCCTTGTCGCGTAAATAAATAAAACCCGTACAGGAATTTATAGAAGTACCACAGTACTCAGTTCAAACAGTGAATGAAGTTGTAGAGAGACCTGACTTTTTCATCACAGAAACGCAAGAAGTTGTTACCAAACCTGAATTTAACATAACAGTATTTATTACTTTCCCTACTACGTTTAGTTTCAAATTATTGTGAATACTTTCAACGAATTTATATAGGTAATGGGTTTTTGAACAATGCTCCAATGTTTATATTATTCTCTATGGTTAACATGACTTCATTTATGTGATTTCACTAATGTGAGGAAATTTCAGACACATTTGGGTTGTAAATAAATTTAATGTCTGCTTCAAGTGGCACCTCGGTTAAATTAGCTGGGGATTACGAAGGATCATATTACTCAAGAGTACTTCTGTAAAACTTTGTATACGAATAAGTTTCTTGTCCCGAACATTTGAGGTGAAAACATTTAAGTGGTTCACATTTGTAGTCAAAGTACTAAACTCAGATATTTACAAAAGCTAACTCACTTCATCCAAGTTGTCACTGAATTCACAATGGAAATGAAAGACTTCTAGTCTACAAGAAAACAGTGTGAGTTGATCAAAAATCTTCTCTTCTTGTTTCTTTCAATGTTTTGTTTAGTTTGTAAGTCATTATGTTTGTTATATAAATGTTGAAATATGAACTCAATTCTTTGTTATAAAAACTAAAAAATAATAAAAACAGAAATCGATGTTGAATTTTTTATACAGACTATAGTCTTGTTTTTCCAGAAAATTATAGGCACCCTATCCCTATTTTAATATCAGAAAATCTACGTCTCTTCCAGGAGCGAACCCATGCCTCCGAAAGATTATCAAGCGGCGCGCTGAAATATGAAAAGGAAACTACAAAGAAACCAAGACAAAGCGTCTAAACTTTCTTTTCTTAATATAAATAATCGAATAATAAAACTTCATGTTTCAATATCAAGAATTCAAAATTAGAGGAATTGAAGAGACTGCTAATGAAAAAAAAGATCATTTCATAACAGACATAGACATTAAAGTAGGCTTTATAACCATATCAAAATTTTGAACATTGAAACAAGAACTATTATGGTATCACAAATATATGTTTGAAATATTTTACAAATAAAAATCGACAAGAATGATAAAATAAGAGGGGAAAAATGTGAAAGTAAAATTAAAAGTGACATCTAAAATAAAGAAAGTCTTAAATTAAATTAAGGGACTTGAAAAATAAAATGATAACGTAAAATAATCTCAAAAGTGAAATGAAGATGAAGAAGGAATAATAATTCATCTTTAGTTCTACGAAATAGAACGAGAAAATACTTTCGAGTTTCAAATTAGAGATAAATAACGGTGGAAATAAAAATATAAAGGACCCAGGTCATACCTAGTTCTCTAAGATACAAGTGGTTGAAGACAAAAATCAGCAAAATTTGTATTCTCAGAATTAGAACGTAGAGGGGGTAAGTATTCTTATTAAAGCTTATTTTGTTTCGAGTATTGGGATGTAAAAAAAAAAAAAAAAAAAAGAAACCAAATAATAAATAAAAATTTCCTTCACAAAGTACCTTTTCTTGCACGTTTTTCGCAGGAGGTGAAGAATTCATGAAAGACTCATCGTGTCAAACAAGGGAGAGTTTGTTTCAAACCGAGCTCAGTGGTGGAGAACAGAACAATTCTTCCGAGTCAACCACACCTCCTCCAACCCCACCTCTCCCTCCGTCACTGCATCAACTGTTACCCCGCGATCTGATGAGGTAAGAAAACCAGTTTTTTTTGGTATCTGAATCATTTCCTCTCTTCCGAATTCAAAACTCTAGATTTTTGAGGGTTGAAAAGATGTCATCTTGGACTTCCAATGGTTTATGTACAAGCGCTAAGCCCACCACCTAGTTTTACGAGTTGGTTAAACTCGTATGTTGGTTAAACTAAATTTTGAGTTTTCCCTCTAAAGAGGGGTAATGGGCTTCAGACGAGGGGAAATCGGTTTAGATAAAAAAAAAAAAAAAAAAAAACTAGACTGCGGGGGTGAAGGGACTTTCCAGAAATCGCGAAATCCGCGAGCATAATCGCGAAATCCGCGAACAAAATCGCGAAATCCGCGAACATAATCGC